>NW_027104019.1:346678-368807 GCF_902728285.1 Clytia hemisphaerica
ATTGTGTATGGCTTTTGTGGAAAAGTGAAGCACATTCTTGGTAGAAAGTCACGTGACATTACAGCGGCGGATCTGAGGGGGTTCACAATGTTCAGCTGAACCACCCCAACCCTTTTAGTAAATAAAAAATACAAAGACCCTTTCTTCAAGTGAAATCTAGTTTTCTGATCAGAACGGATTTTTCTTCTTGGTCATATCTCGATATTATTTTACTAGGGGTTGTATGCATGTGGCCTGCGTTTCCGTGGTGCGCGCGACAAACTTAGCTTTTTCCGCGCTAAAAAAATCTTTAGGTTATGTGTGTACGGCGTAGCTAGCTTTCCCGAGCTGTAAAAAAATTTTGTAATGATTTTTTTTTGCGGGATTACATATCTAGCTGATGTGCTGGGAAATCTTTAATTTTGAACCTGGTTCAGAAAATGCATCCAGTGAAATGGCAAATTTGAGGTGGTTCAAGGAAATTTCTCGAAAATACGAGACCGAACCTGACCGACCGTTTTGAGCATAAAAGATTTTCCTACAAAAATAACATTCAGTCGCATGTCGTTGCCGGCAAAATATTGCAATGATTTGAAGGGTAGCCATTCGTACGGCAAACGACCTCACTTCTTTGCAAGTGTTCAATGCAGTGTTTTAAAGAAAAGAATATGAAGTCCTGAAAAGTGTTAATAATCAGGCAATTACTTATCTTTTTGAGGACATTTTTGGTTCAATTTAATCAGTAAATTTGAGAGAATCACACAACAATATCAATCAATGTATGATGATTTTGACAAAGACTCTGTGTGATGGAATTTTCATCTGCTTTTGTTTGATGTGGTGAAGAGTGACAAAAGAAAAAGAAAAGACGACTTTCATTCTGAGGAAACATTTTTGTTTTGGTTTATCTTTAGAGGAGAAGCATTCATACCAACAAAAACAAAACTTAAATAAATTTTCCTTGATAAATGAAGTTTGGAATTTTTTATGGGAAAGGACTTAATTGTGAATATTTGGTGGAAGTTTATCGTGTTTTGAATACAATCACGACATTTATGTTTGGCTCTTCTCCCATCATCGGACATCGGGAATATTACAGGGAAAAAACCTGCCTAGCTATATATGGATCACGAGATTTGCGATTGGCTACGTTTCGACAGATTCTTCTCCCATCATTGGACATTGATGAATTTCACATGGAAAAAAAGCTAGCTAGCTTTATTTTTGAAAACTATTAGAGAAAAACAAAAAAAAAATGTTTTATAACAGAGACTGGAAGAAAGGTTCGGTTAGGGAACAACATTTTAGCAATTTGATTGAATTTGGTTGAAAAATGAAATTTCTGGAAAGGTGAACCATCATGCATGCTTCAAGATAATGTGATGCGAGGAAGAAGAGAGAGTTCACACCACTTTATACTTGCAAAACAAAACTAAGATTACTTTTACGTGATCATATGAAAATATGGTACTTTTATACAAAAAGAGACATTGGTGACCTCTGAAAAAATTACCCTCTTGTGCTTAATTGTAGGTGGTCATTTTGCAATTTTTTGGTAAAAATCACCCAATTAGCATTTTGTAATGACCTCCAATTTATAAAATTTTCTTGATAAAGTGCCAAAACCTTCATTTTCCTTATTGTTTTTGGAAAATCACCCCAAAATCAGTTAATAATGACCCCCCATTTTATTAATTTTCTCTGAGAGTACTGCCCCCGCATCTTCCACCCCTTACAAGTAAGCATATAGAGTACGATTGAATGCAGAATTTATGAAATGATATATAACAACAATCTCTACCAATACAGTAGAATTATAACTAACACTCCATACAATTGAGAAAGTTGAAAAAGTGCTTTCCTACAGATTGTTGATGATTGTTAGTACCTTTAACGAATTCTTAAAAACATCAAACTTTAAATGTAAAAAGTACTTTTTTATGAGATTATTCATGTACTGTAATTTCTGAATAAGAGCTAGAATTTCTTGAGTCTATTTGCACATAAAACACATTATATCAGTGTACTCCACTTTTTGGCAATCTATTATTTTTCCATCCTATTGTATTCCCTTGTATTATATGTATTATATAAATAATCTCCTTTATTTTTTAACTTGATCACTGTTTTCAAAATATTATCCATTTCTGGTTTTATAATTTAAACATACTCAACATGAAAAGTTTTTGCTTGATTGTCAGCCAATTAATTCGCTACAAAGAAATTCCATAAAAGATGGTTATAAGAATAAATTATCGAACTTTTAAATATTCACGAAATGAAACTGAAGTGTGTAAAGTATTTAATATTATAAATTGTCTTATTTTTTCTTCAAACTTTTCTTCAAAACCATTTATTTGCTCTTTTATCCATGGCTTTCTCAAAAACATTTTCTGCAAGAACCATAAATATATAAAAGAATATACACCAAACAAGCAGTTTTGAGCATGATCTGGGTGTCCGTTTTATCAAAATAAAAGGTCAAACCAAAGAAATATAAGAAATATAATACTCTTATATTTCTTTGCCCAGACTATATTTCCGTTTTATGAACGTTTTGAGCGATAAGATTGAAAAGAAGAAACTAGATGTGCGGAATTGCAGTTAGGGAATTTCCCAATGTATATATGAATATCACCACAAACAATTATTACACGTTCAGCCTCTGGCTGTTTTAGCCGCGTCAAAAAAAAATTGGCCTGCCGCCCTCCTTTCAGCGCATGTTAACCCGCTGAGGCCTATTGTTGGAGTTCATAGGTAATGGAAACTGCAGACAGGCAGGCGCTCATTAACGCCCCCCCCCATGTTGAATGGAAAAAAGGTTGACACCGCCCAAACAGGGCGGGTGCAAAATTTACGCCCAAAACGTTTGTTCCCAAAAATTTTTTTTGAAAAGAGACCCCTTAAGAAAAATCCCAGATCCGCCTCTGCATTATGCATTTTCGCCAGCTTGAGAGATCGGAAAAAGCGTTTGCCTCCTACTTATTTGCTTGTTCTCGATTTTTGAAAACAGTGAAAATGCTAGATTCAATCCATCGGCACGAAATTTAAAAAAATGAAAAAATTAAGTTTTTTACCATTCGTACTGAATTAGAGAAAAATCTGAAATTAATGATTATTTACTCGTACTAATAATTAGAGTTAAATAAATTATTTCATTTTGCCAAAATAATTAATTCGTACTAATTAGAGGACTGATTAAATTAGAAGAATGACATCTAGTAGGCAGCAAACGCTTTTTCCCATACGTCAAATTGGCGAAGATGCATGTCACGTGACTTCCTCGACATGGAATCCTACTAAGAATGTGCTTCACTTTTCCACCAAAGTCAGGTCGGACATCTATATCATTGGTTTACATACATCATTGTTTGTTCTGGCTGAACTAGTCACATTCACTTCAGCGATTACACTATGTTGTACTGACCCAGCTGGCACACAACGTTGTTTTAACGTTCATCTAACGTTATATGGACGTTGTGAACGTCCTCCCAGCTGGGGAGGAAAAGCAACGCAAACACATTGTTTAAGGGATCTTCTTTTGAACACAATAATTACACACATGAGACCCACATCACATTAATTCCAGCATATTCGTGATAAGGTCACGGATTTTCTCGCAAGTGAACAGAAAAAATATATTTTCATTAAATCAATTCAAAACTGGTTACATGAAAAAATGTTGATAATTTGTTCTACTACTAGTGAAATTTAGAAAATGCTAGATATCGGTATTACAATTTTGTGTGAAACAACAAATATAACTAATCCCATGAAATTCCATAATTATGACATTTTCATTCGGGAGAAATTTTTCTTGAACAGAATTCCGCCACATTCAGGGCAATGCTAATACCCATCTTTGTGCAAAGGATCAGAAAAAAGTTATGATAAAATTTCGCGAAAATGCCAAAAAACAAATGTTTCCGGCATTTTCAGAAAGAGAAATTTTCTTTTGGAAATCGGGTTCCACCACATATGAGGCGTTACAATTTGCATCTTTGTGTCAAAAATCAGGAAAAACTGACGATTCTATCTCGAGGAAGCCTGGTGAAAGACGGTCGAACAGACAATGGTTAAGATTTATATGACTTGCAGGTAGGCCTAACAAAAGAAGATATTTCTGGAATTAGCATCCGATGAATGGCAGAATTCAATTTTTCCGAGAGACATAATTTTGCAGGTTAATTCCAAAAATCATACTCATTTTGGCTGAAAATCAATATTGAGCCTGCTACCGCTATACAGCAAGTTGGCCAGAATGCCCCAAAATAGGCATTTCTGTGTAAAGCTTGTCATGCCTATTCTTTGACTATTTTTGGGTAATATACCAGTTTCTAAAGTTCAAAGGTCTCCAAATAGGCCACTGATGATGTCACAAGCATTAGATTAGTTTGGGGACTGGTATTGGTACGTACCGTGTTGGCCAAAATACTAAAATGTAACAAAATTTGAAATGCTGTGTATTCAGCCTTTTTTGCCCTGTTTCAAACAAAATCTGGTCCGAAACATTCTTCTCTCAAAATTTTGGTATCATGACCATTTTAGGGGTTGGCGCCAAGTTCCCCATATCACTAAAATTGAATAGAACTTGCGAAAATCGTCAAATTTAGCCCTAATATAATGCTTTTAATTTCTGATCCTAAGTATCAATTAAAGGCTCGAGTTTTCTCCAAATTTAGTGCTGAGTGTAGTAGAAATGAAAACCAAGTTGGCTATAATACTAAAATAAAGACAATTTTGACCATTTTCTGGGGCATATGTCTCTACTCTTGTGAAATGACTTTTCATTAAAGTAATTATCAATTTTATTTCACAATTTGTTTTGATTTTATGTTTAGCAATTATGACGTCATTTCAGTTTAGTATCATTTTTATGTCTCTACGGTAATTATATATTTTGATAAAAGCGATGTGCAGTGAAATTTTCTTGCTCAACGAAATCAGTTTTAATAAGAGACGTATGAGAAAGGTTGTGTGTGTGTTTACACATTTCAAAACGCCTTTTCGATTCCAAGAAACTTGGTCGCCAAAGTTATGCTTGGTAAAACATAATTAAAGTTTCCATCAACTACAACAACTCTGGTTGTGCATGTTTGTAAGCTTCTATCCTTTGTTTGTTTCTCTGCTTTTTGCTTGTGTCCTTTCACTGCACTGCTTAGCCTTTTTTAAGTTAGTTTTGTCTGTTTTTGTCTTAATCAATTTTTCCTTAAGTCGTTAATTGTCTATGTTTATAGTCCAATTTTCTAGCATTCAGTAGTCTATGTTCATAGCCTAGCATTTCATCCATTTCGATAGTTTTCTTTTGTATTCAATTTTTAGTTTGAACTACCTGCAAAGATCGTTCCAAACAGGCACATTTTTGTTGTACTCCCGTTGCCCTTCTCAGACCACATTCAAACAGCAGCACGCTGCTTATCTCCGACTGGTGTTTACCTTGTCAAATCGTCATATGAGGAAGGGTGGACCTATCTTCTAAAACATCGAAAACTGCCACGCCCATCAAAATGAGCAATCGCAAAAAGCTTATCAAGCGTGTCAGAATGATCCAAGAAGCTGTTCTGGACTACATAGATGAGAGCAGAGACTAACCATCCAAAATGACAGCCAAGCTGGACGAATATAGGGTTTCTTTGCGAGATGCCCACATCGATCTGGAACAAACCATTGATGAAGACGAATACTCCGAAAAGTTTGCTGAGAGTCACAAACGAATAAGTGATCTCATCAAAGTCAAAATCATCCAAACCCTGGACGCTAAAGACACCAAAAAGAATAAAGAGCAAGCTGCAGAGAAAGTCATTCAACATGCCAAGCAAACCTCCCAAGATAAAAGTCTTGAATTCCTGTCTGGTGAACTGGAGAGAGTCATTGCGGAGTTGGAACTGTTTTTCCTGTCATCAATCAAAGGCAAGAAAGACTCTCAGCTAATTCATTGGAATAAAAAGCTCCCTGATCAGGTGAAACGTTTTGATACACTGGCAGAAAGGTATGTTATTATTCAGTCTCCCACTTTGAATACTGAACTTGAGGAAAAAATCACCAAACTTGGCACCCGTTACCAAGATCCTGCCAGCCGAAAGAAAGTCTTTGTAACAATTCTTAAGAAGGAAATTGTGTCCAGGGAATTGGAGAAACAAGATCTCACCAAGGAAGCCCGTCTGAACATAAAATTGCCAAAGTTCTCGGGATATGAATCTGAGATGGACATCTACTCCTATCAAATCGAATTCGAAAAACTCCCCCTACGTACTGTTCCCAAGAGATGTCTCCCTGACGTTCTTATCAATAACTTTCTGTCTGAGCCTGCTTTGTCATTAGTCAAAGGTTTAGACAACATCGACGAAATTTGGCTTCGATTGAAATCGTCATTTGGAGATACAAGAATGCTTCTCTCACGTAAACTCAGCCAACTGGATAACATTGATACATCCGGCAAATCCAAAGAGGAGAAGTTGATCACCAAATACAGTCGAATCATTTGTGTCATGAAAGATCTCCTCAAACTTGCAACAAAGCATGGCATTGAAAGAAACTTGTTCTACGGAGGAGCAACCGAAAAGATATACAAAATCGTGGGAGATCCTCTGGTCAACAAGTTGCTCGACTTGATGTGTGATGATGCTTCAATCGAAGTGCCACTCTGGACCAAGCTAATCGCATTCCTCGAAAGACAGATGAAAATCCAGCAACAAAAGATGCTTGTCACCCCACACAAGGATGATAAGAACAAGGAGGAGAACAAGAGAGGGCAAAAAGGCTTCTTCATGGATTCAGACCAACCGACATGCTTCATTTGTGGAAACTCGTCAAATCACATTACAACAAATGGTCCAGGAAAATCCAAGATTATTCAATATTTTGCTTGTAAATTATTTACAGAAAAAACACCGTCTGAACGTCTTTATCTTCTGAAAGAAAATGGATATTGTATCCAATGTCTCTACCCGGGTGCAGATTCGTCAAAAGGGAAACACAAAAAGGGGAAATGCCAAAAAGAATTTGTCTGTCCAAACTCCGCTCATGAAAGATATACATCCCAAAAACACGTTCTTTTGTGTGACGAAAATGAGGAAATTCTCGTCTTGTTCAAGTCCCGATACATATCCCAGAATACCAATCTGCCGGAATTCTCCCAGAACATCAAGCTCGCGTTTATGGCAAATCCAAACTTCCATGCAAAGCCAAGCGATCGCCGCCGCCGCAGCTACCGCAGTGCGGACAAATGCGAGAGTATCCTCGATCGAGGAATCTATATGTTGCAAGAAATTACCGTGAATTCCCAACCATTCACGATATTTTATGATACCGGTTGCAGCGATTTCATTGTTACGCGAGATGCTGCTAACCGCTTGGGCCCCCATGCGACCCCTGGAAGCAGCGATCCGGTTACTATCTCTGGGGTCGAGACATAACCGATCAAACATCCGGTTCTTATGAGGTCCGATTACCGCTTTGCGACGGATCCAATGTAATCCTTACCGGATCGTGTCTCGACAAAATCGCAACACCGTTTCCCATCTATGATCTTACCACAGCTTCAAATGATCTGATTACCGCTGCTGCTGATGAAGCAGACCGCTTACCGGTCGTGAATGTAAGGATTGTAAAAACCATGACTCTACCGAAGCCATTAGTATCAGGGAGGATGCTGAGCAAACCATTATTAATTCTTCTGTTCATGTAGACCTTGCAAATAAAGTCACAACAGCAAGGCTTCCATTCATTTGTGGTCCAACCGAAAAGTTATTACCTAACAAGTCGATTGCACTGAAAGTATACCAGCAACAGCTTCGAAAGCTGAACAAGCCAGAAAATGCTAATGACAAACAAGACATCATCCAGTCTGAAGCAAAGCTCCATACAATGGGATTTGTGGATTACTTTTCAAATCTTCCACCAGATATCCAAGAGATGCTACATTTTCAACCGATTCAAAACTACATTCCATGGCGAGCTGTGGGGAAACCCAGTTCGTTAAGCACACCTTGCAGAATCGTATTTGACGCTTCTCAGAACACACCTTCCGGTCATAGTCTAAATGATTGCCTTGCAAAGTGACGAAACTGTTTGAACCATCTTCATTCGTTGGTCCATCCACAAAGTCGCTATCCACTCAGATGTACGTAAAATGTACAATACCATCAAGCTAGATTCAAAGGACTGGTGCTTCCAAAGATATGTATGGCAACAGGACCTAGATCCGACAAAAATACCTGAACAGAAGGTCATTCAAACGTTAATCTACGGCGTCAAACCCTCCGGTAATCAAGCAGAGTTCGCTCTTCGTGAAGTAGCAAGGTTGCACTCAGACGAATATCCAGAAGTGTCTCGGATTCTTCATCAAGATGTCTATGTTGACGACTGCGTTACAGTTGAGGAGTCCATGGAGAAAGCAGTCCAAAGATCCAAGGAGCTTGAACATGTCGTCAACCAAGGAGGATTTCAGCTCAAAGGAATCACCCTTTCTGGTAAGAGACCAGATAAAGCACTCAGTGATGACAACGAATCAATCATCGTTGCTGGATTCAAATGGCTGCCAGATGAAGATGTCTTATCACTCAATCTTGGTAACCTCAACTTTGCCAAGAAACGTTGAGGGAAGAAACCTGGCCAAGCAGACAACATCATCCCAAGTGTACTCACTCGTCGTCACTGCACCTCCAAAGTGGGAGAAGTTTACGACATCCTCGGAAAAGTCACTCCACTCACAGCTGCCATGAAAATAGATCTTCATGACCTTGTCATACGAGGATTAAACTGGGACGACCCCACCCCCAATGATCTAAAAGCTTTGTGGACCAATCACTTTGAGATGATGTATCAGTTTGGTCAGGGAGAATGCTTCTAATTTACTTTTCTGTAAAGTCAAAGAGCTAGAAAAAGCATTACTCAAATCAGAACAATATAGCAGGCGTGAATGTCTCGACATTACTGGTTTAGGAGATGACAGTGACGAAGACCTTGAAACAAATGTATGTACTCTTTTTTCAAACATCGGTGTGGCTCTGGACAAGGACAAGGATGTACAAGCTTGTCACAGATATGGCAAGAAAAAAACTGTCATTATTAAGTTTACAAACAGTAAACATGTTCATAAGATTCTATCCTTGAAATCTGAGTTGCCTAAAGAAATATTTGTCAACGAAACTCTTTGTCCGAGAAACAAACTTATTCGTGGGAGATGTGGTTTGCTCAAAAAAGAAGGTCAGCTTGCCAACGTAGCAACACGAAATGGAATGGTGAGAGTCAAAAAGGTTGGAGGCAATGGTTATATAAACATTGAGCATGAACATGACATTCAGGATATGTTTCCTAACTTTAAGTTTCCCTTCTAAATCTGATTTTTGACTTTCACGGCAACACACAAATTGTTTTTGTTTTTTTTCTCGATTAAACTCCTCTCAAGTCTTAAATACAAAACACACAGCTCGCTTTGTAGGAAATCTTTTTTATGTTCACATTTTGAGATATATAATTTTTCGATTAATAATGGCCCTTTCACTAAGGTAGGTTTGTCATAAACAACTTACGCGCATCTATTGTGTTTCTATATGACTTTTTGTATCATGAATGACATGATATTAAAGGTTCCTTTAATGACCATTTCTTTCAGTTTAAATGTATTTAGTTATTTTTTTATTATGTTACTTTTTTTTGGTTTAGCGAGCAGTGGGAGCAAATTTTTTGTGTTATGTTGTTTGAGGGTTGTTGAACACAGCAGGATGTTATGGGTGTAAGTCTTAGACAGTACAGAGCATGCATTGGATGTTTCAATAACTTACGTTTGAAATACCATGGTAAGCTTAGTTATTCTTCTGGCTTATGTACCCTACAAAACCTACTTTTTATATTCATATTTCTTTGCCTTATTTTATCCGGTGACGTTGAAGTTAACCCTGGGCCGGAAAAGGAGACCACGCTAAGTATTTGTCACTGGAATCTGAATAGTGTTTGGGTTGAAGATTCTGTGGGAGATTTTATTAAGATTAAGCAACTTTCTGCATTTTTGAACATTTACAAATCTGACATAGTTTGTTTGGGTGAAACTTTTTTGAATTCTGAGATAAAAGATGACGATCCTAGGCTGGCTATTGATAATTATGAGATCAAAAGATGCGACCATCCCTCTAATAATAAGAGAGGTGGTGTTTGTATCTATTACCGAGATCATCTAGATCTCGATGTGAAACCACAACTCACTACATTGGACGAATGTCTTGTAGCTGAGATGTTATCGCTCCCCCAGTCAGACTTCTGATGAGTTTGAGGTTTTCTCTCGTAAATGGGAGGAGACAATTATAAACTTTAATAATTTTTCTCCGACTGCTACAATTTTTCTTGGGGATTTTAATGTCAAGAATTCTGACTGGTGTGGCGGTGACGTCACTGATCCTGGTGGTAGAGATATTCAAAATCTAGCTACCCAGCATGGTCTGCGTCAATTAATTGATGGACCTACTCACCTCCTTCAAAATTCTTCTTCTTGCATCGATCTAATTTTCTCATCAGCAGATCATTTGGTCTTGAATTCTGGTATCCTTCCCTCTTTGCACCCTAAATGCCATCACCAGATAACCTTTTGCAAATTAAATTTTAAAATCCCTTTAGCTCCATCTTATGAACGTAAAATTTGGGACTTTTCCAGAGCAAAACCCATTCCTATTCGGAGGGCATTAGACATGGTAGACTGGGATGTATGTTTTGAGGGTCTTGATGTCGACGGGAAGGTTTCTCTTATGACTGAAACTATAATCAATATCATGTCAAATTTCGTGCCAAATAAGGTCATAACCGTCAGGAACAAGGATGCAGTATGGATGACGGCTGGGATAAAGAGAGCCCTACTTGAAAAATCTAAAGTCTATAAGCGGTATGTCAAAAATGGGAGGAGGGTAGAAGATCTTGAAACCCTCCATGAACATCAGTCTAGGTGTAGAAGGGTAGTCAGAGATGCAAAAAATTCTTATTTTTCTCGTTTAGCAACTAATTTTAGTGATCCAAATCTGGGAACGAAAAAATACTGGTCCATTTTAAATCAATTTCTTCATAAGAGGAAGACGCCAAGGATTCCCCCCTGTTCGAGACTCCAGACAAACTCCTAACAAAAACAAATATGTTTAACAAATTTTTTGCTAATCAGTGCTCTCTCATAGACACTGATAGTGTTTTGCCACAACAAAGCTTTGCTACAAATCTTGAAATAAACAATATTGCTCTTGATGAAGCAAAAAATTTAGCCCTTATACGCGCACTTACATCTAACAAAGCGCATGGTTGGGATGACATCTCCATACAGATGATTAAGATCTGTGATGAATCCTTGCTTAAACCTCTTATGAAAGTTTATCAATTTTCCCTAGATTCTTGTGTTTTTCCATCGAATTGGAAAAAAGCAAATGTTGTCCCTGTTTATAAAAACAAAGGGGACAAGAGTGTGTTAAAAACTACAGGCCAGTATCTCTTCTACCTATTTTTGGTAAAATCTTTGAAAAATGCATCTTTGACTCTGTTTACACCTATTTTGAAAACAACAATCTCTTTACTAATTCCCAGTCTGGTTTCCGCAAGGGTGACTCTTGTGTGTCCCAGCTTTTGTCCATAACGCACGACATCCTGGTAGGTTTCGATTCAAATCCACCTCTAGATACTCGCGGAGTATTTCTTGATATTTCCAAAGCTTTTGACAGAGTTTGGCATGATGGGCTGATTTTCAAACTTAAGTCGTATGGTGTGTCCGGGCCCCTTCTCTCATTACTTCAAAATTTTCTCTCAGGTAGGTTGCAGCGGGTGGTTCTTGATGGCCAAGCTTCCAATTGGACGGAGGTCTTGGCCGGTGTACCTCAAGGCTCTATTCTAGGACCGCTCTTCTTTCTGATATATATTAACGACCTCCCTGAAGGAATTATTTCCATGATCAAAATTTTTGCTGATGACTCGTCAATATTCTCCCTTATCCTTGATCATATTCGCTGTTCAAACGAATTGAACAGTGACATGCAGAAGGTTAGTGAGTGGGCTCATCAATGGAAAATGACCTTCAACCCTGATCCTTCTAAACAGGCTGTTGAAGTGTACTTCACTCGGAGGATAAATCTACCTGATCTTCCAGAAATTTATTTTAACAACGCAGCCATTGCTCGACAAGATCATCAAAAACATCTTGGTCTCATTCTTGATCATGAGCTGGCTTTTGACCGTCATCTTGATGAAAAAATTAAAAAAGCCAATCAAGGTATTGGTCTTATTCGTCGGCTTCGTGCATTCCTACCTAGGGATTCACTAGTCACGATATTTAAAACCCATATTAGACCACATTTAGATTATGGAGATGTCGTGTATGATCGTCCAGGTAATTCCACTTTTTCTGAAAAACTAGAATCAGTTCAATATGATGCTTGTCTTGCAATAACTGGATGTTTCAGAGGAACTTCCAGAGAAAAAATTTATCTTGAGTTAGGTCTTGAAAGCCTGTCGGACAGGCGACTAAGTCGAAGACTAATTTACTTTTATAAAATAATCAATGGCTTTGCACCTGCTTATCTCTCAAATGTTCTTCCTCCCCAAAGAGGGGAGGAGGAACGTAGGGCAGGGCGGAGGATACAACCACCATTTGAGGCACCATTTTGTAGGACTGAACGTTACCGTGCCTCCTTTTTCCCCTTTTGCATCAATGAATGGAATAACCTGGGCGAAAATATACGAAATCTTCCTTCTATTTCATTATTCAAACAAGCGATTCTTAAATTTCTCAGACCTTGCGCTAACTCAGTTTTCAGGGCTAGTGACAACGATGGCGTGGTTCTACTTAACCGATTAAGGGTTGGTTTCAGTCATCTTCGGGACCACAAATTTAGACATAACTTTGCAGACACAATCGACCCATTCTGCAACTGTCGAAGTAATTCTGTTGAAACGACACAACATTTCCTGATGCATTGCTCTGATTACTCCAATAACAGACTTGTTATGTTCGACAGCCTTCTTCAACTTGACATAACCTTGTTTCCATTTAATCCCAAAACATTGTGTAGAATACTTCTTTATGGCGACCCCGATTTTAGCGTTGTCCAAAATCATGATATATTGAGTATAACGATAAAATTTATCTGTGATACAAGCCGTTTTGGGGGACCGTTATTTTAGTCTACTCCAACTGCTCTCATAGCTCTTTTAGTTTTTTATTTCTGTTAGTATTTATCCTCTGTAGTTTGTTTTCTTTTTTCCATTTATTAGTTCATTTAATAGTTTATTGTTAGCTTAGTAGGGTTCCTACCTCCTGGCGGTATGATCTGGTGGTCCTTTGCGGGAGGTTAGGAACCTTTAGTTTTGTACTATTTGTTCGTGTTACCTATATATAGATAAAAAAAAAAAAAAAAAAAAAGATGATGCAAGAGATTAAACATCTGCACTTCAAAAGAACTATCATCCCAGATGATGCCGAAAGCCTTGACATTTCAACCATTGACACTGCTGATGCCAGCCCATATCTCGCTTGTGTAGCCATCTATGCAAGGATCAAACGAAAAAGTGGTGATTATTCATGCCAACTTGTCCTTGGTCGTTCAAGGATCGTTCATGATCGAATGACACAACCACGTGCAGAGCTATTCGCAGCAGTCCTCAATGCACATTCAGGAGAGATCGTCCGACGTTCTTTCCACAGTTGGCAACCTCATCTCTCAAGCTTTCAGTTAGTCAAATTGCTCTCTATTGGCTATCCAATGACGAGAAACCTTTGAAACAATGGGTTAGGAATCGATCCATTGAAATCAGAAGATTTTCCCGACCTGATCAATGGCACTACGTATCTTCCAAATGTATGCCCGCTGACATCGGTACACGAAAAGGAGCAACATTAGATGATGTGAAGCAAGACTCAACATGGATTCAAGGATTTGATTGGATGAAGATGGATACTTCACAATTTCCAATGAAGTCAATCAAGGAATTGAAGCTATCTTCTGAAGAGCTGACTGAAGTCCAAAAGGAAACAGCCATCAATCAAGAATCCTTCCTGACCATCAAGAGAAAACTAGTCCCAGCCGAAGTGGCAGACAGTCTAACAGTCACTCATTCTCAAAGGTCATCCGCATCATGTCTTACGTCTTCAAGTTCTTGAGCAACATTCGAAAGAAAGTTACAATTCGTCCAAAGTCTTTACCTGTTGTTGTTCATATTCCTTTGACAGACGGAGAACTCAAACAAGGAGCCAACTATTTCTTTCGCAAGTGTACATCTGAGATCAAGCAATTTCTACCCAAGACGAAATACCGAAACATTTCCAAAGAAGTAGATGGCATCCTGATGTACACAGGTAGAATCCTACCGACCAACGAAATAACGTGCACTGGAAAGTTCACCAAAGCAATGAAAGACCTTTCGTCAACCACCTTTTGTGTTCCAGTAGTCAACAAGAACTCACCTGTTTCATACAGTATCATTAATGACATCCACCGGAATCATCCCTCTGCAATACATTGTGGTGTCGAAACAACTTGGAGACACACCCTGAAGATTGCATTTATCATTGAAGGTAGAGCACTTGTCAAAATAATTCGCAAATCGTGTGAACGTTGTCGTTACCTTATCAAGAAGACCATTGCTGTCGAAATGGGACCCATCTCAAATCATAACCTAATGATTGCACCAGCCTTCTACATTACACAAGTTAATCTCTCTGGTCCCTACAAAGCTTATTCACCACATAACAAGAGGTCGACCATCAAAGTTTGGCTGATCATATTCTGTTGTTGCACCACTTCAACAACATCCATCAAATGCATGGACAACTATGGTACAACATCCTTTCTGCAAGTATTCGTTCGATTGGCATCTGAAGTTGGATTTCCGAAGACTGTGCTCTGCGATGATGGAAGTCAACTCGTAAAGGGATGTGATGACATGAAGATATCATTCACAGACCTCGCCAACAAACTCTACAGAGATGTGAACGTCAATTTCGAAGTTTGCCAAGTTGGTGGGCATAATATGCACGGCAAGGTCGAAAGAAAAATCAAAGAAGTCAATGCTTCAATCTCAAAGATCGCTTCAAATGAGAAATTATCGTTGATGCAATGGGAAACAATCGGTGCCAAGATCTCAAACTCCATCAATACTTTGCCACTCGCATTGGGAAGCATCACCAGTGATTTTGAGACAATGGACCTCATCACACCCGACCGCTTAAAATTGGGTAGGAACAACGAACGCAGCCCTGTTGGTAAGATGATTATCACCAACAAACCAGACAAGTATCATGGAAAATTCTCGTATCTTTGATGCATGGTTCGAAAATTGGCTTCAAAACCATGTACCCAAATTGATGGATCAACCAAAACGGAAGACATCAGCAAAGGAGACGTTGTACTCTTTCTAAAAAGCGAATCGAAGCTATCGAATACTTATCAATTTGGAACGGTGGAGAACCTTGAACCTACCGATAGTGATGGAATCATTCGTAAGGTCGACGTGAAGTATAGGAACAGCAACGAGAACGTGTTTCGAGTGACGAGAAGAGCTGTTCGTTCATTGGTCAAAATCAAGTCCGTTGACGAGGGCGATATTGTTACCGAGCTCGGTCGAATGGCTTGTATTGCTAACAAAATTGGTTAATTGACTTTGGTGGGGAGTGTGAAATGATTATATCTCTTCATTAAAGTAATTATAAATTTTATTACGCTCACAATTTGTTTTGATTTTATGTTTAGCAATTATGACGTCATTTCAGTTTAGTATCATTTTTATGGGTAATTATATATTTTTTTAAAAGCGATGTGCAGTGAAATTTTCTTGCTCAACGAAATCAGTTTTAATAAGAGACGTATGAGAAAGGTTGTGTGTGTGTTTACACATTTCAAAACGCCTTTTCGATTCCAGGAAACTTGGTCGCCAAAGTTATGCTTGGTAAAGCATAATTCAAGTTTCCATCAACAACAACAACTCTGGTTGTGCATGCTGGTAAGCTTCTATCCTTTGTTTGTTTCTCTGCTTTTTGCTTGTGTCCTTTCACTGCACTGCTTAGCCTTTTTTAAGTTAGTTTTGTCTGTTTTTGTCTTAATCAATTTTCCTTAAGTCCTTAATTTTCTATGTTTATAATCCAATTTTCTAGCATTCAGTATTCTATGTTCATAGCATAGCATTTCATCCATTTTGATAGTTTTCTTTTGTATTCAATTTTTAGTTTGAACTACTTGCAAAGATCGTTCCAAACAGGCACATTTTTGTTGTACTCCCGTCGCCCTTCTCAGACCACAACTCTAGGGTACTTTTAGTAAATCAACTGAACATATGTACTGGCAATAGTCTTTTTAGGAAAATAAATTGGTCAATTTAGAGACCTAGAATTAGTATGAACCAAGTTGGAAAATGTACTAGAAATGGCAAGAATAGTCAAATATCGAAGAATTTGGCTTTGTATTTGATATTTTTGCGTTGTCCTGTAATAACCAATGACAGATTTTACCATATTTGTTGTGATTTAGCTCTCTCTGCTAGCTTTTGTTATAGTTTGATACTCAACTTTATGTAAATAAAAACCAAGTTTGTCCTAAAGTCTGTATAAAAAAGAGTCTTTTTAACTTGCATGTGTGAACCAGGCTCAAGGGAATTCATCTAACTACGCAGACCTTGTTCTCACATGAAAGCAAAAATAATTTTTTTTTGAAACAAACAGACTTTAAGATTCGTGTACACGTTAAGTGTGAAAAAAAATTTAAAACATATTTGACTATTTCTGCTATTTTTAGTACTTTGGCAAACTTATTTCATACTAATTCTAGTCCTCTAAATTGACCAAATGCAAATTATTGCCCTAAGAAGAGTTTCACTCGTGCAAATATTCCATTGATTGGCTTAAAATACCCTAGAGAGGAGACTTAAGAAATTGTCTTTATTTTAATATTATACAGTAACCAACTTGATAAAAACCAAAGACTTTAAAAAAATCAAGACTTCAAACAGTACTTAGGATGAGCTTAATACCAAGACTGAATTTGACGATTTTCGCATTTTCTGCACAATTTTAGTGCTATGGACAATCTGTTGCATACCCCTAAAAGGATTTTGATGACAAAATCTTGCAAGAAGAATGTTTTGGACTTGATGTCTGTGCTGCAGCTTGAAGAAAAATGTTTGAAATAGGGAAAAAAAGACAAATTTCATTGAATTTGTACCAGTACCAGACCCCAAACTTAAATCTTAGCCTTGTTATTTGGAGGCCTTTGACTAAAGAAACTCATATTTTACCCAAAAATAGTCAAAGAATAGCCGGTACAAGCAAGAAATGCCTAATTTGGAACATTCCAGCCAACTTGTTGCATAGCGGTAACAGGCTCAATATTGATTTTTCGGCCAAATTGAGAATGATTTATGGAATCAACACCCAAAAACAACTTTACCAGGTAAGTTGAATAATGCACAGTGACTCGCGCTTTTAAATGTCAAACAAACCAGCTGTTCCATAATAGTCAGCCATCATTGTTCTAGACTTATTCTTGTTTCTTTTTCTTCTTCTGTGCTTCTTTTTTTTGCCAAATCCCTTTCATAACTAACACGCGTTCTGATCTGTGTAATTGTATACTTATCTGCGATATATCCGAGCATTTTAATTGACTCGTCGTCAATCAGCACTTCCCTTTTAATCAACGGCTGACCATGTTGTCTTAGATGTAATTTGTCTTTGTTGGACCATAGTGATTGTCGTGTTCCTTTTTTCTATGATTGTAAAGAGGAATATTTGTCCATACAAATAAATCAATCTCCCTCTGAATAAACGGCCATCCGTCAAGTTACTTTTTCAATTTAGGGAATAATCAAAATGAATTAAAATTGGCAGATGGCATTAAATAACCAATCAATAACATACATAACCGACATAGGTTATCGCCCTCCTGTAGTATTCTTTAATGCCCAGTTTAATATACGATTCATTATTTTTGATCAAGTTTGTAGGAATATGATATTGCTTCACGGTAAAGCAAAAAAATCAAAAATTATTCTTTTCGGCGAAATTTCTGGTTAAACATTCAAAAAGAAAATGCTAAACTTGACAAAAGCTCACTTTAAAATATTGACCGTTTTGTGACAAATTTTGGTCAACCAATGAACACCTGTAAATTTGGCCCTGTTCTCCTTTATTTTGTCCTCTAGCGTATTGATGTTAGTTTTACCACTGACCATGTATCCACTGGGGACAACAATACGGTATATCCCGTATCCCACCTTGAAAAGACCGGGTAACTAGTATTAATATACTTTTTTTAATTTTTTTTGTCTATGAGAGTTAAACAATACACTCTTTTTTAAAAAGCATACTAAGGCTGAAATTTTTTTTGGCCCTTTTGAAAAACTTCCATTTCTATCCCGAAGAGCGAAATAAAATACCCGCGAAAAATAAAGAAACCCCTCATCCGCGAAACTTAATTCCCGCAATATTTTATTCCAATTAGTTAGTCCAACGATTCGTGAATTCAATCATTTTAATTTGGAATTAAAAAACCGAGTATGGTCAGATTTCACGAGATGTCACTCTTTCCAAAGAAAAACTCACATGATATGTTGGACTTTCTGTTGTATCCGATAGGCTCGATGGACCAAAAATGTTTTCACTCGAATGAGTTATTTTTCTCATTTTCCTCATGTTATCCCATTTTGCGTGGGGAGAAGCGTTGACATCGATATCCTTAATTGGCGTCCCTTGTTCGATTGCCTCTTGTAACACTTCCTCTTCCTCTCGTGACCAGCTCTTTCTTGATGGTGTTTTGACAGTTACGGCATTTGGTGGTTAAATTGGAGGTTTACCTACAGAAATTCAAAATAAAAAAATACCGTCACACATGACAAGCCTCGACCCTTCTCAAAACTGAATTTATATGCGGCAAACCCTTGAAACATTACCCAAAATGCTCGTCCGCTAGAAAAGTGGCAATGGAATCTTAGTGCAGAAATTGGAAACCTAAAAGCGACGGCATGTTTTGAAAATTTCTTTCAAAGTCTTAAAATTTCAAATCAAACTCTCTGCAGTAAGTCCACTATCTAATAAATCCAATAAAATATCTAACTTATATATACTATATATTATCATAAAAATATCAAGAAACCTGCGGTAATACAATAAATCTTGTAAACTCTATATAAATGAAAAATAAAAAACGTGCTCTTCTCAAGCATGAAATTTTTTTTGTCAGAATAAAAACAATAGAAACAATTAAAATTACATAAAAATTGCAAACAATAGTTAGGATAAGAACACTATGTGGGATCGTCTCATATTGGATATTGGCAATAATAAGCAATGTTTTGTTTCATTTCTAAGACGTCCGTTTTTCCTACTCTTTACTATAATATAATATTTTTTTCAATAAACAAAATGACAGGAAATGAAGGCTGGCAGAATAAAGATATACGCTCAGCCTAAAATAAAGGAAAAAATCAAAAAGTGAAGAGTATTATATGCATTTTTTAAAAAGCTAACCTAAAGTAAAATTATTTTCATATATACCAAATTCAAGATGTTGGAGTTGTCAATGTCAGCAAAGCGTCAAAATCTATACTGCAACATCATGGCAGATAAACTCTAGCACATTAAGAACAGCATTCTGAACTTTAATGTTCAATGTACCAAAATTGTCATTTGCATCGATTTCGTTCAACTGAAATTGTACCAGATTATAATATTCAACTTGATTTAACGGCACAAATATCATAGCTCCTCTCAAAATGGGCTTGACGATAATTGCAAATTTAGCATTCTTTGCATCTTTGGTCAGGTCGTTCATAAATCTGACCATTGTATGTGTATCTCGCATAATTGGATCTGGTCCAATTGCTTTCACTTCATAAAATTGGTTTCTTATTCGTAAGAAATTGCCTTCTTCAATTGTACCTGTAAATTTATTGGGAATGGTTGTGTTATCAAATAATTGTTTGTCAAGAGAGATAGTTCCATCTGCCTTTTCAGCATGGAATTCTTGAAGAGGTATATGAAGACCTATGTCTTCCAAGTGAAACGTGCCAGCCCAGCTTGGAATTTCATCATCCATTTCAAATCCTGCACACGGAACAAAAACTTTCAAATATTCTGTGGACATGTCAAGGCTAATTTGGATACAGTAATTTCACGATTCTCTAAAAATTTACACCAAGGGGTGTTAATGGTGACATCACCCGATGAATGATGCTTGAATATAGCTTCGCTAGGCAAGATTTCCACCAGTCTTTGAAGCGTAGTTACATGAAATCTGTGACTTTGTTTAAAGCTGGTAGATCGTTCAGCAAGTTCATAATCCTGGAAGTTTCTGCCGAATACAGAGGCAAAGGTTACTTGATGTATATCGGTGATTGGTATTGTCTTGAAATGTGGATTGACAATACTACTTTTAGTATTGTTGTGGCTTTTTAGCTTTTTAAGCACAGCTTTTTTCAATCGGCTACAAGAATCATTAAAGTGCTGCTTGTAGCAATCTGTTGTATTTTCAATTCATGAAACCATCTTTCACTCTTCGTCTCTTTCAGTCAATGTCAGAATGTAGTCAGTTGATTTCCACTGGAATAAACTCTAATACCCGTAAATCACACTATGTGGATATTCCCGCTTTCATCCTAAAGTAATGTTTTGCCGTGTCAGTACTTTTTTCCGCTATGAATAAATTACAGAATTCTTTCGCTTTCAAGATCAAACTTCCGCAGCAAGATCGCCGTGACCCAACCCCCCCCCGCCCCGGGGTAATTGCCAATGCAAATGAATTTGGATGCATAATGTATATATATAGTATAAAATCTATAACACAACAACTGAATTTTGATAACAAACATAAAACATGCTGCATTATGTACATAATGAATAAATGAGTTTCTGATGACATATGGTTTGTTTTCAAATCGGATTGGGGGCTTTTTACCCCTGGTACAGGATTCCCTGCTAGACTACAATTTCAAGATGAACCAGCTTCAGTACAAATTCTAGTTTTGGATACTTTAATGCATCACATTGATCAATTGTCTAATGAAATTGAAATAGTCTTTTCTTGAGCAGTCTGAATAAAATAGTTTTGCTCTTTTTCTCTAAATTTTCATTTGAAATGGCAAACAGCAATTACTATTAATCTGCTTGAAATTATTTAAGTCACCTTTTGGCAGCAATAAGATAAATAAATTTGACATAATAAGAATCAAAGCTATATGAAGAATTTTTAGACAGTTTGGTAAATATTATTATTATTGTTATTGCTATTATCACGATCAGATAAAGATTTTTGTATAATTTATAATCTTTTGTGCGCTATTGTATTATTTTGCTATCATTTTTCACTTTTTTTGTGCAAAGTTCAAAAAGTTCTTTAAGAAAATTCATGATAGTTATGATTTTTGTCATTGATATAATGAATTGCCAATGTTTTACACCTCCTTTTTCTTTTTCTTTTCCTTTTCCATATTTTAGAGGCCACTCTTTTTTTGGTTCTTAAAAAACACTTTAACCCAAAAAACGATCTTAGTTTTATCAGCTTCATTTTGTGTTTAAATGAAATGAATTTTAATTCTTTATCTCTGGTTCATGGTACATTAGGCATAAAAAGGTGGCTGTTTTAGCCAATTTTGAGGGTCGAAATTCAAATATTTTCTGGCCCGTCGGGCCCAACCGGTAGGCCCTCCTTAGACACTATATATAGCTGAATCTCTTTTGCAGGGTATCCTAAAAATCCTACATACGCCCCTGGAAACCATTGATAATCTCATCGTCTAAACGGCCAAAGATACAGGACTCAATTGACTTCTTTTGCACGAATTCTCTGTTGTCTGATGTAGCATAGAATGTGTGTCTTTTGTTGGAAGTCATTGCTGTCTAACGTTAGCTTTTCTTGGACAGTTACAACAGAATCATTAAATTTTAAGACATCATCTTCACCCAATAGGTATGTCACATAATGTCCTGATGAGTTTTTCATACGCTCAGCATCATCTTCCAAATCTTTGTTGCCAAGGAAATTTATACTTCCAATCAGGTTATATGTAACTTCTTCATCGACACCTCTAAGCGAAGATATGTCCAAAATTTCATCCACTTTCACGTTGCTTTCAGCCACGTACCCCCGTCAAGTCCTGAACGATTTGTCGCAATGAGAAGAAACTCGGGTAAAGTTCAAAAGGAATG
>NW_027104019.1:370368-391313 GCF_902728285.1 Clytia hemisphaerica
AGTTTATTTAAAGGTTTTATTTTTACATATTGTTTTATTGATGTAGTATAAACAAAAAATGTTGTTCTTGTCCTCTTTCTTGCTCCACATCTGTGTCAATCCAATATGAAAAAGCTTGTAAATTAAGATTGATGAGTAAGCAAACTATATCACCCTTGTTTAAAAACAAAACCTTTAAAGTAATAATAACTAACAGAGGAGCCGATCAAAATCACTTTAAAATTGTCATTATCGAATCATCCTAATAATGCTAAAGTTTCCTTAGGTTAACAATAAAAATTATACACATAACTTTTTCTGCAAATAATCTCCATTTGATAATTCTTAAGTTTTTAAATCTTAGCTTACCAAATGAATACAAGTGGGCTTCCATAAATAATACTAAAAAAAACATTTCCAGTTTTTTGTTACAACGATATTTAATAACTGTCAAGTTTTATTTTTAGATGCTTTGGCAGCTTCAAAAAGCAACTGCGAAAAACACGTATTTCATCTATCAGGGGGGGGGTCGGGCTCAAAATCGTCGAATCGATAAAGCATCGGGGATGACCATCCGTTCGAACAAGCATCCGGCCGTTGAACCGAAATGAGCAGTCGGCCGTCGAAATAGAGCATCCAGTCGTTGAATAGAGCTTCCGGCCGTTGAACCGAGCATCCGGCCGTCCAACCGATCATCCGGCCGTCCAACCGGCCGTCCAACCGATCATCCGGCCGCCGGAGCGAACAGGCGGAGCGAGCAGGTGGACTGGTTGAAATTTTGTCACGAAATCTGGTCTATAAAATAATTCAATTTCGTGTCTAGTTACACAACGACAAAACAATAAAGAACAAAATTGGTAACGCATGGTGCATGGTCTGGAAAAGCTGGCACTTTACACCTTGTTTTTAAATGCTGGAACCTACTTTTCTATGTACTTTATAGTTATCATTTGCATATTGTTCGATGAAAGGATATTGAGACTGTGACTTTGTATCATTATTCATTCATAGTGTTAATTGATTTACAACTTAAATAAAAAACGATCGTTATTAACAAAGTTATTTCCTGAAATGTCAGAAAATGTTGATGCTCTCTTTGACCAATTGGTCAACACGATTCAAACTGTGCGACAAAGTGTTGTCCAGAACCGAAACAGTAATGATCAATCATCAGTGGATAACACCAGGTAAAACTTTGTCCATCTTTTTTTTGGGTGCTATATTGAATTATGTCTTATCTGTTTAGGGAGGTCGTCAGTAGTCCGACAGTAAAAATCAGACCGTAAAAATGCCCAACGTTGGATTTGACGAATGCGTCAGTATTCCAACAACAATTTTGTCCGACAACGAGTAAAAAAACATATAAAACGAAATATAAATCGGTGAAGAGGAGGCACATCTTTTATAAGCAACCACGTGGTTATAAAAATCCAAAGTTCCGACTTTGAGGTTGGGTCTTTAAACCTGACTTTTCTTAAATTTTGGAAACGAATTAGGATTAGGCTGTCAAGAGTCAAGAAATTGAATTTAGCTATTTTCACTACTGGATCTTTTTTTTAGAGGGGGGGGGGCTAGAATAAAAATTTGTGATTTACAATAATTCTGAACATGCAAAAAGGGACCCTTAAAGGCGCTGTACTTTTTGCTATAAACTATCTTTATGCAAATTTGATTGGTCCTTTATTTCTAATTATGTCAAAATGCTGCCAAAATGAACTTTTATTAATGTTATCTCAGTGAAAAACCTTTATGCAACATTCGACACTCTAAAATCTTTCGTTTTCGGACTAAATTGTAAATCTATTTTATAGATTCGGCCTATTTTACTGTCGGACTAGTGACATGCACCCATCTGTTATCAGTGCATGCATAGAACACGTTAGTAAAAACAAGTATTATACTGCCGTACATCAGGGGGGTTATGATCAATGTTTTGATTTGAAATATGATGTCATTTTACCATGCTATTCTCAGGATAATAATCTACGATGGCCCCTAAAAGCCACATTTCTTATAAAATTTGTAAGCTAAAAGTAGAACTGTCTAGGGTCATGACCCAGAAGGCTCGCGAGACACTGCGCACTTCTGAAAATATTTTAGTGACGCAATCAAAAGTCCCCCTCAAAAGATAACCGTTCTGGTCAGCAAATTACTGTCAACCGCTCTGACAAAACATGGGACAGCAATTTGACCACCATTTCACCGAACCTCCAAAGTCATTTGAATTTTTTCGCGAAATAATAATAACAATAATATAATCCCCGCGAAAATTAATCCCCTTAAGGTAATTGATGTCATAATAAAAAATACATGACATGATTTCGCTTTCGCACCGAGTAGGCTTTTAAATCAAAGCATGAAAAAAGCAGACACACGCAAATATTTCTGGAACGAAAAAGACCAAATTAGTGGCAAAACGATGAAACGTTTGTTGTCACTCGCGCGGCAAGTTCTCGTTCTTTGTCAATTCCATTGGGCTAAGGGGGTTAGGCGGCAGGGGTTCTCTAATTCTCCAATCGACGTTCGGTCATTTTGAATGAAATCAAAAAAGTCAGTGAAAGTTATTGTGACATGTTATAACAGAAAGTATGATTGATAAATTTGGTGGTGTTATCGAAACAAATTTGTTGTCAAAGAGATTTAACAGTAAATGAAAATACAGGCCAGAAATCATACAGTCCCATGACAAGAAGCAACTACCTTGACTTCACACCTAGAAGAAACTACCTCGAGCTCACACCTAAAAGAAACTGCCTTGTTCCCAAACGGAAAAGAAACTGCCTCGACCCTTAGCGGACATGAATCTGCTTCAACCGAAAGGCAAGAAGAAACATCAGCTAACAATAACAATAACGAAAAATTTGCAAATTCTTGTATTAACATAAGTTATTTACCACCTCAAAACAATTATGAAGCAGTAGCCTGGATAT
Organism: Clytia hemisphaerica; assembly: GCF_902728285.1. NCBI lineage: Eukaryota > Metazoa > Cnidaria > Hydrozoa > Leptothecata > Clytiidae > Clytia > Clytia hemisphaerica. Next base: position 373,278 of record NW_027104019.1, read on the forward strand.
CCAAGCTCAAAATTTTAGAAAAAACAAAAATTACCTCAACATACAAAGTTCTAAAATTATAGAGCTTGGTCTCCCTAAAGAATGAAAGTGTAAACCCATGTTTCCTAGTCAACCCAGGGCAGCAAAACAGAAATTAATAAAAAGTAGTCTTAAAAGATCTAGAACTATTAAAAACATCCAAAGATTACACCAAAGTCCATAAAAAAGTTTGCATGCATTATCATGACCAACCATGTTTTCTTGGAAAATGAACTTGCCTCTGTTTTCTTCTTTTTCATGTTTTCATGTAACAGAAAGCCCTATCTTCACTATCAACTGGAGGACTATCCAATTTTTGCTTTAGAACTGCTCCACGCTGTGTAGATTGGCCCTAACGGCTTTAGCGAAGTGAGCGCAAGCAAGCGGACCGCATTATCTTGAAGAGAAAGCAAATCGCTCTAGGGAGACCATGCTGTAAACCAGAACATAAAAATATCAAAAACTAGACTGTGAAATAGTTTACAGCCTTGATATCCAGGCTAATGAAGCAGTTGCCCTAAATTCTCGAAATCACAGAAATTTAGCACTACTAGAGGATACAGATGGACTAATTATTTCTGTGAGAAGGAGAAAAATCTGGCCTGACGCTGTTCGTGAGTTTGCAGATCATTCTTTAATCGACTTTTTAGAGAAGCCACCGTTGGTGGACTTTATAGGGGAAGATGGTGGGGACTATGGCGGGTTGACTCGAGAGTTCTTCACGTGCATAAGGTCATATATTGCAAGGCCCACCTGAAAAACTGCAAATTCTAAGAAATTTGAAAAAGCTTCAAAATAGAGAATATTTTGTGTATGGTGTGGCAATTGGTTTGGCTTTACTGCACAGCTCTCCAAGCTGGTCGCTTCTTATCTTTTGGGTCAGTCCATCATTGCAAAGCCCAAGCATATAGTTGAGATTCCAGACTACGAGCTGCAGGAAAAATTGACCCAAATTATGGAGTCATCTGATGAAGAGTATCGTGGTTTAATGTCAAGTGTTATGGAGCGATTCGATGCTGGACTTTCAGAACTTTTTGATGTTTCCAAAGAAGAGTTTGTCAAAACAATAATTTTTCATCGTTTGATCAAGCTTAATGTTGAGGAAATGGATCAATTAAAGGAAGGCTTGAAATTTGCTGAGACCATGCAATGTATGCAAAGTTTTCCAAACGATGCCATCAAAGAGCTTACCCCAACTGGTATTCTTGAGGTTGATGACCTGAAAAGTATTTTCAAAATTAATTTCGAGTCTGACCCAACCATCGATTACGCGGATGCATCTTTTAAACAAAACGGAGAAGACCTCGTGTATGAGTTCTACCAGCTCCTGAAGACCATTGCGAAAAAGAAAGAACAAGTAGCTTATTACAATCCAATTCTCGATCAAAATATTGTTAAAGATGTTGGTCTAAAGGAGTTGCTTGGCTATCTGACAGGGTCTTTATACATCAGTAGCCAAATCCGCCAGTCAAAAATCAAGATCAGCTTTAAACATAACTGTACGCCTGGTAGCCATTTTACCTATAACACGTGTGAATTGTCAATTTTTTTTGTAGTTACCAAGAGATATTTGGACGATTTCCATGAACTGGCAAACTCTCCAGGCTTCACTAGAGTCTAACAACACTTATTTTATATATTTTCCGGGTGCTCTTATGTTTATGCTCTTTATGCTTCTACTGGGTCAAAAATATCAAATCCAATGTCCGCATACTTATGAGACTTCCACAACTCAAGTACTAATTATTGGTTCTGTTAAAAAGTTTTGGAACAGAACCAGACAGAACGGCACATTTTTGTTATGTTCTCTTATTGTTGGTGTTTTGCTTTTATCTTTTATCTACTTATTAATCTTATCCTAAGACTAACCTTATTATTTTGAAAATGCTTTGGCATTTTATTATTTGATTTTGTTCATTTTATTATTTCTTGATTATTTATGTCTTTTTGCTTTTCACAAGAGAAGGCATTTTTCACATTTTAATCCTGTTATCTGTCCAAAGGTATTTCTATCTAATGTAAGGATATACGAAATACCAAAAGAATCTTTAATAAAAGCCCCTTCGAATAAACAGATCCTCTAGCGGAGGAACATGTTTGAAACTTGTAACTCCATAGGAAATAAGTGAAGGAAGTTAGTATTTTATCACTACCAAAGCAACTTTGTTACAAAAATTTAATTCTAGATTTTCTTTTATAATGTGACGAATAATCGAATAATTTTTAACGCTTCCCTTAATAAGCGGAAAAATTATATAAATTCGAAGTAATACTACGGTATGATCTTATTTTTGACAAAACTGTCTAAATTTATTTTATTGTAATTATTGCCTTTTTTTTTGTTCTTATTTTGAAATTCTATTTCGAAAGATTTTGAGTGAAGGGAGATTTTTTGCCTCGAACATTTTGTTCTTAGCACATTTGACTTATTCGTAATTTATACGACAATATTTTTTCGACAATTTATTTGGAGAGATTTTTAGCCTCGACATTTTATTGCTACATTTGCTATCGACATTTTCATTTACGAGATTTATAGCTTCAGACATTTTATTGCTATATTAGATTGTAATTATTGGCATTTATATTTGACATATTTGTAATATCTCAAACATTTTATTGCTATATTTATTTGATTGTTGTAATTATTGATATTTTTATTTGCAGAGATTTTTAGCTTTAGACATTTTATTGCTACATTCGACTTATTTGTTTTAGCTATTTTTTCACTAGTTTTGTTACTATTTTTGGTATGTTTACACCCAATACGTTGTGTTTCAAGCGAAATCAGTCATTTTCTTTCTTTATTCCCACTTTTTGATAATGCCCAATTTAGTGAATCGCAAAATTTAATACAAGCGAAAATTTTCAGAAACTGGCAATCGCAAAATTTAGTACACGCGATTAGGAACATGCGAAACATTTTCAAAGTGATCCAAAAATCGCGAAATTTTAATTTCTGCGTCAACGTAGGTGGTTAGTGATTTGACGTTCCACGCTAACTAGACCGATGACACTAGCCGATACGAGCCAAGGGTACTGGCTTTTACGACAACCGATTTAGAGATCTTCCGCCGACACGCTAAAGGCCCTGTAAGTCGGTAAAATTTGATAAAGGCTAGTCTGAATCGCAGACCTCTATTGAGGTCCTGTATAGTTTCCATATAAGAAACTTTTTTTGCTAGGTTAAAGATTTGCTTCTTTTAGCTCCTCAGGCTTTCCGAAATTTTAGTCTTCCTGTTGTAGCAGTGGCGAGTGGAAAGCTACCCAGGGTTGAGAAAGAAAGTTACCCAGTTCAACGGTAAAATACTAGTGTACCTTAAGTGGATAATCTTAACAGTGCGATACTTTTACGTGTGGACAGGTAAAGATACCCTACTCAGGAAAATGACTCTTCTAGAGTTTTGGCGGGGAATTTGCTTGGATTGATTTAGCAATATCACGAATCAATTCCAATCTCTTCGGTGTGTGTAGAGGTATTGCTTTGTACAAATCACAAAGTATAATCAAAAGCTCCAAATTTATCTTCTTCATTTCTAGCTTTACCATTTACTTTCCGCATAATTTGGTTTGTCGTTAAGAAAGCGATTTTTGTAAAACTTTTAAGGAAGTCATTATAGTTGCGACTAAATTTTGACGTCACCATGCTTTTTTGATTTTCGACGTCATTTATTCTTAGAATTTTGAATCCATTGCAATGTAATAGAATTTTGAATCCATTGCAATGTAATAGAATTTTGAATCCATTGCAATTTAATTATTTTTCAACGATCATTCATTCTGAATAAACAGACGGATTTGTGCGGTTCGTTCATCAGGAAATCGGTGAGTTGCTTTGTTGTTTTGTTAAATTAATCTGATCAACTGATTATAATATGGGTATAAACTTCTCTCCTCTCCCTCAAAAGAGAGATACATTTTCTTTCCATTCTTTTGTTGTTTTCTTAATAACACTTACAATATCTTGCAATAGTTCCTTCATTTAATTTTGTCATTATACTTTTTTTAGCGAACATGTCAATCATCGAAGATAAAGAATACAAGAACGCGTTGACTTCATGTTGGAGCATAGAAACTGATTTTGCAAAATGGTTTCCTGCTGAAATTGTAGAGTGGATCCAGTACAATTCTACAATACTTGGTGTCGCACACCCTTACCTTTCTATTCCGTTGTTAGTGGCAGTATCTTATTGTAGCCATCAATGTTCCGTGACAGCAGGTGCAGTTCATACAGAACCACTCATATTGTATGGACTGGTTGTGGGACGTTCTGGAACGAACAAATCAGCAGCGCTTCATACGATACTGGATATAGTGAAATCCATTGAAGTACCAGAGAGCCATACCTTCGAATCTGGCACAATGGAGGGTCTTATGGTCGCGATGCGGGAAAACGACGAGTCGATCCTGGCTGTTTACGATAATTTAGACAAAGGAACTTCCGGAAAGTGTGAGAAGTCAAGGTTTCTAACATTGTATAATGGCACTCCGTGGTCGAAGAAAACCAAAACCAACGGTACGATGGAGCTTGTTTCACCACGTTACAACATGCTTGCCTTTACACTGCCATCGTATGCGGCTCAATTCGCTAAAACGAAAACGTCTGATGGATTTTACCAAAGATTTATCCTAAGCGTACCAAAAGAAAAGTTCGTGAAATACAACGAGAAAAATGAGTGCATGAAAAAAAAGAGAGAACTATTAGATTTGCCATCTGTTGTCAAGAGAATATACGAAGCATGCAAGGTGAAGATCAATCTCGAATTCACAGATGCAGCAAATAAGATTTATCAGCAACTACACGACTAAATCATAGACTACCGCCAAATCGATCAATTTTAAGAGGCAAAGTCGAGTGTAAAAAGTAAGTCGATTGGTCTTTTTTTGAGGATTTCAGGTGTAATCTTCTTGATGAGAAAATGTTTGAGTGATGATCCAGCATTTGGAGTGTCAAACAAAATAGAGGAAGCAGATGCTCAAATGGCTTTGCAAATTGTAAATTATTCTTTACAAAACGCATTCTGCTTGGTCCCGCCAAAGTTCCCAACACCAGCTGCCGTGCCAACTGGAAAATCGATCAAGAAAGCTCCGTTACCGGAACCGGAAAATCTTACCGTAGAGTACCTTCAGCAATATCAAAAAGTAACCAAACGTTTATTACAACACAATACTGTCCCGTTAACCAAGATAACCAAAGATAAGGTTTACCCGATTATCAACGACACTAGCGGTTCCCAAGTCGCCAGCAACTTTGTGCAGGGTCTTCAACACACTTGGTTTTGGTACAGTCACCCCGACCTCCAAACATTTCAAGCGATATCACCCTGATGATGATAATTGTCCCGATCGTGATTCTCTACGTAAAAAATATAAACTTTTGAATTTGATGTAAACAAAATAAAAGTAATAACCTTAATTAATAACATTTCCATTTTTATCGCTCTTTTGTCCTAAAATGTTTTATCATGTTTTTAAGTGGTGGTTCCTAATTTCTATTAGTTGATCAACGAGATTTTATATGTTTACTTGGTTCTTTGTGTTTATCTGCCGTTTATCGTATTGAAATCGTATGCAAGCTAAGGTCTTCATTATAAATTTTTTTTAACTATGTATATTATTTCATTTGAGATTTGGATTTGTGATATATATGTTTTTAAATAATTTATAAAGAGATATGTTGCCTTCTGTGACTTCTATATGTTTTTAAATCTATAACATACAGTACTTCGTTTTATAAAACTTCATTTCTTTTTGTTGTTTTCTTTCATATTTCTTTTGCTTTTATACTTGAAAATTAAAATCGTTATAGGGTTTTTTCGATATCTACATTCAAAAACTAATAATACGAGTAAGTTTAAATTCAATTATGCTAGTGGCTAAAGACTTGAATAATGATAATAATAAGACCTATTAAAGTTGTTATCGACAAAAGCTGCCCTAAAATTTTTTAAACTTAAGTTTAAGTCTATGCGCTGCCAAACAATATCTATTTTCGATTAATAATAAGATGGATTTTGATTTTTGATTTCATAAATTTCTTTCATTGAGGCTAGAATCCTATTGCGGTTGTGTCTAAACTCTTTGCTTGAGCCTATGATCATATTGTTGTAGGTGTTTGTCTATTACTATTGCGGTAGTCTCCGGGTTTCCGCCGGTGATCGTCTATTACCGGCGGCGGCGGCGGCGGGTTTTGAATTTAGATCTTTCTTTGAGAATAGAATCCTATTGCGGTAGTCTCACAATACCGGCGGCGGCGGCGGTAAATAAGTCAAAATCTGTGGTATACTCTTTCAATTCAAAAATTTTGCGTGGATAAATTTTAGCGAAAACTCGTATTAGATTATTGACTGAATTCGTTTTCTAGCATTTCCTTACACTGAAACCCTTCCTATTGATAAAAATGTATCAAGGCAATATAGCCAGAAATTTCGCGCGGATAAATTTTACCGATCTTTCGATTTGGCGAGATTTATTTTAGCGAAAATAGGGAAAACTCGCTAAATCGCTAAAATTTATACGATTAAAGTAGACATTGTTCAATTTAAAGTTTCAGTGAACATTGAAAACTATGCAAAATTTACGTCTCTTACAAAATCTATCAAGTTCTTGTAGATATCGGCACCAAAGTATCGACTTCCCGCTTGGAGATCAAAATTGTTCAAAATATATAACATTGGCTCTTCTGTAAATGGATTGGAAATGCTTGGCACGGTTACTTTCTTGAATTCGTCTGATTCCTCTACGTTAACTGCAGGTCCATCCCAGTCTATGCCGTAAAATTGTGCTTCTCCCTAGATAAATATATGATACCCGTCATTAAATCACATTATGACATGCTATAAATAACGAGTGCAATTCGGAAATAATTGGAAAGAATAAATAATTTTCGAATTGCACGAGTTATCATGTGATTACGAGCTAATTGCACAATGATTTTCAGAACTTTTTTTCAGTATTGTGAAAACAATAAAAGGAAATTGCACTGAAAGCTTTATGTTTCTTATCTCCCTGTATGTTTATGTTTACCTGTATGTTTTATTTATTGTTTTTATTCTCAAAAAGTAATATTCGATTCGAATGAAATCAGCACGTTCGATGAAAGAACGATGTGAAAGATATTAAAACTCAATTTTGAAGGAACAATTTTTCAAGAAATTTGGCGCCCTTTCGAGAGTGTGATTAACGAATAACTGCTCTCTTTGAAGGCGCGCCAAATAAGAAAAAATAACTCATCGTGCGATTAGTCATAGTATCATCCTCCTTTTTGGTTGGGAAATTTTGGAATTTCTTGGGGGGGGGGTGAAGGGAGGATATTATTTTTTTCCTGGAAAGGAGAGAATGAGACACTATGAGGAAACTGTGTAAGTAGAATGACCTTTCGTGTTTGAGAATAATTAATATACATTATTCTCATGTTGTTTGTGTCATGCACTGAAGTCTCGTACTATTTTCAAAAGAAAATGATATAGTAAAAAGCTAAACGTTTTATATGGGACGAGTCGTAGATGAAGTATTCGAAATATTTCCGAAAATTACATGTGACCATGGCATGCTAAATTTAGAACGTGATTTAGAAAGAGTTGCTTAATATCGTGACACTGGGTTTCCTTAACGATACAAGAATTTACTACTACTATTTCGTATAAAAAATGTCATGCAATTACGTGTAATTGATTGGCTCAGTCCGATGGTATAAAATCTTGTCCCCACAAAATCTTAGGATTTCGCGAATCTAAGTGCGAATAGTATGTTGAATGTATAAGTATGTACAATGTAAAAATACCTCGTAATTTTCCAGACAATACGAAATAGCTTATTTGCAAAATAGCGGATTTGGGTATGCATTCTAGTCAGTCGCATAGCCATGGTCTGCCTGGAAAAACACTACATGCTTTGTTTTTTCGCTTTTCAGTTTTAACGGGCAGAGACTGACCATTCTATCTTGGCTGAAAAAAAATATCTTACATCATTTGAGGGATCCCATAATTCTCTATCAATTGTACTTCCAGAACCAGCAATATTAAAAAGCCCTGATCAGGAGTCATACTTTGATTGGAACTTAAAGGATGGACATTCCAACTGGTCTTAAAACTATGCAGATGGTTGTTGATTCGTGGTAAGAAGACCAGATAAAGGCAAAATAAATGTACAGGATCACTCAAATGTAGATAACCAGCATTTCCAATCTAAAAAACAAAGTTTGATAAATTTGAGTTACACCAATGTAAACATCTACCCAGAGTCTTTCGATCCTTTGGTTATGTACACTTTTTGATGCAATAAAGCTACCACGGTACAAACCACGGTCCAAATGAGTCCGCATATATCTGGCAACAGCATCATTTTCTCCCCCGTGATCACCTCTAACTCTTGAAGGCAGTCCATACATATTAACACTACTAGATCAAAAAACATTGATTAGGCCCATGTTCAATGTTTTTCATTGACTGTTATTAAGCAGATGTTCGACAAGAAAAATCGGATTTCGCTTCGTCGAATATCATCAAGCTCGACTGAATAATTTCGATATCCTATTTTTCACGTCGAATATATGGTTTATCGTTCCCCAATTAGCAGAAAAGCATTTTAATTTTTCCCTATTGCATTCAGTCTTTTTTTTTTTGAATGACATTTCCGAACGTTTTACAATCTTGTTTAAGGATGTCAACTTCATTGTTTTTTTCTCTTTAATTACAAAACGTTCGAATTGCTTTTCTCTTTTGTTAAAAAGAACTTTCTTTTATCTGTTTTTATATATGTGACATTTAAAATATTATTTGATCAAAAACTATTTTCTTTATGCTCGCTGCTACTACAGAAGGGATATTTTGCTATCGGATATCTAAAAATATTCGACAGTGCGTTTTGCCTAGAGGTGGACGATAACAAGTTTTATTGACTGTCGAATGCAAATTATTGACAAAGAATATTTTACATTGACTGTCAATCAATTTTCTTGAAAACTAATATAATATATTGACCGTCAATATTAACAGTCAATGTTGTTTTGCATTGACTTTAAAAAAGGGAAATATTGACAGTCAATGTAAAATATTCTCTGTCAATAATTTTCTCTTGACAGTCAATAAAACTTGCTGAAAGTCAACGAAAAACATTGAACATGGGCCCAATCAATGTTTTGTGTAACAGCATCTTCAAAGAAATTCAAAACAGCATTTGATTTGTTGATATCGGCGCAACGTAGATACATTATCCTTCTCGAAAAACCATCAATGCAACCGTGGATCACAAAGCCGTATCTATTAAAGCAAAGAGTTCGAAATTCAAACCTTCGCTATTCAAAAGTTCGAATTTAAGAACAGGGAAATTACAAAAACTAGGAGGGGAATTACAAATTTATGGGAAATTTCGAATTAATGTAAGCAAAAACGTCAATCGAATTTCAATCAACCATAAGATTAATATCAAAAATTTTCCCTCTCCTCATTACAATGGGAAAAATTCAGTTGACAACATTCACACTATTTCAGACACAGTTACCATTAAATACTTTTCTGAGTCACTCAAAATCTGTTTCTTAATAAAGCAAGGTAAGTACTTACGTTATTAGTTTATGATTACCATCCAAATGCCAAAGTGACAATGGACCTTTCACTTGATATTTCCTGCGATATATCGGAACTGAGCGAAGCTGCCTCATTATAACTCCTTCAGGTTCAACTCTCATAGATTCACGTACTCTGTATTCTTGAATCTTCATTCTTCTTGCAGTAAGGAAACCCCTCATTCGCTTATATCCAGTATTTGGGTGTTCTTTTAGTATCAATTCCACCACATTGTCAAGGTCATCATCAGTTATTTGTGTAAATGTTTGACACAAACTGATATCATACTGTATTCTTTTAATCTTCTTTTAACTGTATTATAAGAAACATTCAACAATTTAGCTATTTGCGGTCCATTAAATCCATTTTCAATGAAAAAATTTAGCTGTTCTGAAGTTATTTCATTCTTTGGAGCACCCACATTACCAGTATTTAAACGACATACCGAATATCCCAAGGTGCTGGTAGTTACCATTCATTTTGGAGCTTTTGGAGTATAACTTCAATAATTTCTACAATATTATTTAAATCGATCTCGTAACATGACTATGACTTTAATTTGGTTCCGCGTTCTTTCCAGCCTGATTTCAAGAACATCTATGCTATCATCTAGTCCATTGTTTCTTTGGGATGTCCACCATTGCTTTATCTGGAGAGAACATTGTTGCAACTCATCCAAGATAAGGGTTAATCCTTCCTGTCTTTCACATTGAAACTGAAAATCAGATCATTGGAATTAACTAGGCTGTCGAAATTAGATGAGGGGTGTCAAAGGTTGACCAACTTACAATATTTGACAGAAATTTCAAGATAATTAACCCTATTAGCCCCAGAGGGTAGAATCCACCACGTTGGTGTTCTTTTGTGTACTGTATATCTATCTCAGAGAAAAATTTTTGAAATAATTTGAAACTTTCTGATTTTTAGGAAAATCTTATTTAAGTACAATTGTGTAAATTCTTAGAGTCATAGGTTGACTAAATAGTGAAACATGACATAAAACCCAACTAAAATCACTTAAAACTCAAAAATTAAAAATACTGATAACTTCTGACCCGCTAAGGGTAAAATTCCCAAAATTTTCTTTTGTTTTCTCCTTTTTAGTCCCGGCAAGGGTCCAAAGGTCAAAAGTCAGACGGTTCCCCCTGTCAGCTCGCAACTCTAGTACCCCCAATTCCAGCTACCTTAAGGGTATTAATTTTCGCGGGGATTATATTTCGCGAATTTCGCGAGTTTTTCCGAAATTCGCGAAATATAATCCCCGCGAAAATTTTAAAAACCTGTGGATTCGCGAAATTCGCAAAATATAATCCTCGCGAAAAATTTAAAATCATGATTTTTGCCTGAACCCCTAGGAAAATGAAAGAAATTCGGTTAAAAAGGGGCTGATTCGCGAAATTTTATCCTCGCGAAAATTTAGAATTCCCGTCTTCGCGAAAATAAGTCCCGCGAAATTTAAATTATTTCGCGAAAAAATTGTCTCGCGAAAATAAGTTACCGCGAAAATTAGTACCCTTAAGGTATTATGTTATATTGTTAACTTATTACTTTTTTGAAGCAAGCTACACAGCTTTTTGCGCAATACAATTGGTTCTTTTTGCATGACGACGGGTCTACACTGCACAGAGAGTTGCCTGTTGTTAGGAAAATTCATTGTGATGTCAGATTTTTCAAAGGAAAATCAACACTACGTTTACATCATTTGTCTCATTTTTCATTCATGACATCACAGCTCGGGTAAATTAATGCGTGTCCAAATTTTCGTTAATTCTTCGGACCCATCATCACCCCTCCTAGCATAATAAATTATACCTTTAAAGAAGCGCATTACGATGTAGAACATGAAAATCGGTGTTACTTAAATTTAGGTTTTGCCAATTTTGCGAAAAACTGCAAAAACCATAAAATGCTGACGTCAGCAAAACTTGTTTTTTAAATAACTCCAGTTTGGCTATTGGTATAAACATGAAATTTGGACCAAAGTTGCATATCAGTAATAAAAACATTTTTACATAATCATTTCATTCAAATTTTAATGACGTCAGCAGAAATCAGCAAAATACGAAAATTTGAAATAAAGTGCAGACATCAGCAAAATTTCAAAAACATTTTTTTTCAAAATGATCTTTTTAATAATGTGCAACTCTGGTCCAAATTTCATATTTATACCATTAGCCAAACTGGAGTTATTTAAAAAACAAGTTTTGCTGACGTCAGCATTTTTTGGTTTTTGCAGTTTTTCGCAAAATTGGCAAAACCTAAATTTAAGTAACACCGATTTTCATGTTCTACATCGTAATGCGCTTCTTTAAAGGTATAATTTATTATGCTAGGAGGGGTGATGATGGGTCCGAAAAATTAACGAAAATTTGGACACGCATTAATTTACCCGAGAGAAATTGTAATACAATTTTTGATCCCTTTTCGCTTTTTGTTTTTCACTATTTTTAAATTTTATCGATTAGTAACGTCTGTCTGGCTACAAAAATAAAAATAGCTTGGGGTAAAGCTAGCACTAATCATTAGACCTTTTGTAAAAGACACGATGTAATATTTGACAATTAAAAACTCCAGGAGCTAAGTTATTTCAATGGACATGGAAACGACTTTGGTTAATGTTGTTGTTATGTTAGCTATATAGTAGCTACCCCTTGCCTTATGGTTGCATCCATTATCACAATTTATTTCAGCAGGAGCAAACATTTAAATGACATTCACTACTAGGTAAAAAACATTGATTAGGCCCATGTTCAATGCTTTTCATTGACTATCAGCAAGTTTTATTGACAAAAAGTACTTAACGCTGATTGTCAATCAATTTGCTTGAAAACTAAAAGAATATATCGACTGTCAATATTGACAGTAAAATTTTTGTATTGACCGTTCATTACTTACATTGACAGCTGGCAAAAAAACAGTCAATAAAAATCAATGACTGTAAGAAAGGAAATATTGATGGTCAATGCAAACAATTTTTTGTCAATAACTTACAATTGACAGTCAATAAAACTTGATGACAGTCGATGAAATACATTGAACACGGGCCTAATCAATGTTTTTTGACCTAGTAGTGATTGCACCCCTAGAAAAAGGTCTATTTAAGAGACTAATAAATAATTTTTAAGAGACTAGCGAATAAATAATTTTTAACTTACAAGATTGGTAAGTCTTCTTGATGACATCTTTCAGGTCATATATTCTGGATCATTTTAAAATTTTTGTTTATGTCGCATTGAGCGAGTTTATGTTAAAAGACACGAATACATGAGTTAATTTACAGACCGGAATGATAGTTCGCCTGTTACTCTGACGGCCAGATGCTCGGTTCGACGGCCAGATGCTCGGTTCGACGGCCGGATGCTCGGTTCGACGGCCAGATGCTCGATTTGATGGCCGGATACTCATTTTAACGGCCGAATGATCTGTTCGACGGCCGACTGCTCGTTCCGGTTCAACAGCCGGATGGTCATCCCGGATGCTTTATCGATTCGACGATTTTGAGCCCGACCCCCCCTGATATTCATCGCTATACGAAATCGCTGACGTGTGCAGCAAGTCCAAGTGCAATTTTCCCGTTCTTGTTGGCAACCACAACAAGGAAATCAATGTTGTCACATACGATTGGACAACATATTTTGAGAAAGACTTGAAATTTCAAGCTATCAAGGACATTTTACAATATCACCATTTTTGTATGACTAAGGAGGAACCTGGTATTGATATAAATAAATATATTTTTAAGTGTTTGGACCACTTTAGGCGTACAAACTTTCTCAAGCAAAGCATACTAAAATTTGAGGGGGTTTTGACCAACAAAACTTGAAAAGAAAAGCTTAGAAAAACAACTTCCCCTAAGGAAAGACAGGCAAAAATGTTTTTTTTACCCCGAAGACCAAAATAATGCGCGTGCATCTGTTTTCATTACTGAAGAAAAAATATTTTTATTTTCACACACAAAAAATTACTTAGAGGAACAAATACTTCTTGGCTTGGGTTGAAGCTTATGAGGAAAAAAAGTACCGTAAACCATCTTATAATATATTTGATTTTAAGTTAGAGGTTTTATAAAGTTTCTATTTTGTCTAGTAAAAGTTTATATATAAAAAAACATTGGTTCAGCTATGTCCCAGCTGTAAAAATAAGGGGACTCTTATATATACGATATATAAAAACTGTGCAAGTAGACTAATTTTTGAAGTTTGAAAGTGATTTGAATTTGATTCATGAAGAGAACTTATCAAACACTATTAACGTTGAATTTGAGAGCGTCAACCTGTATTGTTAGTGTATATTTGAATGGAAGAAAACAGTTAAAATATCTTGCTCATCTTTAAGAATGTTGAGGATGACGCACCTGAAAAGAACAAATAATAAGTACTTTGATTTCAAAACAATCATAGGCATATTTTAACTCACACATATGCACTTCTCGTAGGAAGACCAAGTTGACTTTAAAACCAATTTTGAGTAACCATTTTGAAGAAATTCAAGTACAACCACAAAAATTAAAAAACAAGCAGAAAAAATTAAATAATATTTTAGAGCTTTCATTTCATTTTGCTTGTTTGCATCCACAAGCATGAAGAACTCAAATCAAAATACATCTCGTAGACCTTATGATAGCTTGTGAGGGAATCTTCCAAAATTACTTTGAATACTGTAAGAGACATTAAGAATGCTAAAATAAACTGTAAAAACATAGACATGTTTCATTCAAGCCATAAAAAATTCTCCAATCGTCGCGCAACTATGGTTGTTTTTTTGTGAAAAGTCTAAAATGGATACTTTTCTTGAGAACGAGGCAAACTTTTTTTACGGTAGCCGAAATAAGTGACGCAATCAGCTCGTGCTGATATTTTGCCGCTGTCAAAAATATGAAGTCGCGCTGAAGATCGGGTCGTTGTAAAACATGGATTAGCTCCATGGAGTACTCCAATGGAGTACCTAATGGAGTACCCCCTAAAATACCTGTCAGAGCGATGAATATCACAAATTTAATAATCAACCTTTTCCACCGGCTGTAAACTTCCAATTTATAGCAATCAAAAGAATTTCTCAAGTATTTGTTTGTGAACAAATGGCTACCGTCATTTATGGCAGTAAAGCTCATATAGCGCACGCTCTCTGCTTAAAAAATCTTTGTTGATTCTACAAGCTCTGATATATTAAACACTTTATAATAATAATATAATACCAGTGTAATTGTATTATATTATTTATGTAACACCAGTAGGGCACTAGAGCTTTCTTAAGCAATATTTTTCTTTGTCCTTTTGTCAACAGATTGACTTTGTTAAAGAAAATATTGTGACAATCGTAGAATACATAGCTTATCAACCCATTTTCAAAAGGAATTTTTATCATGAATGATTACTATTGCAAATTAGCATCTGAACTCACCGGCAAACCTAACGAAGAATCAACATTACCAGATAATATCGAAACGATAGATGACGAAAACGCGTTTAAAATTCATCATGTTACATATGATGAAGTATGTCAGATCTTAAAGAGCCTGAAAAATGACTGTTCTTGCGGCTCTGATAATATCTCTATTCGTTTTGTAAAACCGATATCGGAATTCATCACATCGCCACTTGTCAATATCATCAATAACTGCATTGACAAGAAAATCTTCCCTCGACAATGGAAAATTGCTCGCGTATGCCCTATTCCGAAAATCGACCTACCTATCAAAATCAAAGACTATCGCCCAATATCGGTACTCCCTGTGCTCTCGAAAAGTCTTTGAACGAGTTATCTTGCATCAGCTCTGTAAATTTATTGAAGATAAAGCTCTCTATCGTCAAACGCAGTCCGGGTTTCGTAAAGGACATTCTACAACTACCTTACTGATCAAGCTTCGAGATGACATCAAGAAGCAATGAGCAAAAGTGAAGTAACTCTTTCCATTCTAATTGATTACTCCAAAGCCTTTGACACAATAGACCATCTTAATCTCTTGTTGAAACTTCGAGATATGAATTTTTCTTCTGATTCTCTACAAATCCTATCGAGCTATTTATTGGAGAGGAGACAGTATGTACAGGTTGAGGATAAAACCTCTTCATTAAAACCTATGTATTTTGGAGTTCCACAGGGTAGTATATTAGGCCCTGTGTTATTCAACCTTTATGTCGTCGAGCTTTCAGATCAAGTAACATCATCCAGTATTCAATACTCTGACGATACAACCCTTTACCGTCACTGTAAACTCAAGGACTTGCAGGAAACCATCAAGGATATGGAGAAGGATTTTGAGAACCTTCAGTCGTGGTCAAAAGACAGTAACCTACTATTTAATAGTGACAAACTACAACTCATCATTTTTCATTCTCAACGCTTGAGGAATTTTCCAAAAAATCAAAGCCAACTATTCCGCTGCTCTGGCCGATCAATCGAGCACAAAACCTACGTTAAATTGCTTGGTGTCTATCTTGATCATAACTTAACATGGTCAACACATATCAACGAAATCATCAAATCCTCTCAAGGAACATTACGAGCACTACGAAAATTCAGTCGCTTTACTCCATTTCATGTTCGCAAGACTCTGGCTGAAACGATGATATTATCCAAGCTTAACTACAGCAATGTTGTCTATGCGCAAATTCCAAAGTACCAAGTAGAACGTCTTCAAAAGATCCAAAACATTGCAGCTGGGTACGTGCTTTCTCGATTCGCTACTTTAAATGACGTAATTCAACTAAAATGGCTACCAGTCAAAGAGTACATCGAACTTAACACCGCTAAAATTGTTCACCATTCACGTCGAGATAAAAATCATCCCAGTTATCTAAATGTCGAATTCTCCAACCCTAGTAAGAAGCTTCGCTGTACACTCAAAGAACCAATGATCAAAGTTGTTAATGATGGTACATTTCAATGTCAAGCTCGTTGGTATGATGATCTGCCAGAAAACATAAAATCTTTAAAGACTCTAGAAGAATTTAATAAAGAAGCTAAAAAATATTATTTTGATAAAGCATTAGCCAGGGTTTTATCCCTGTGATTATAATTAGCATTATAAATATTTTGTTACTTTATTATTTATGTATTTACGGTATAAATATTTTTTTTTTTCTTTACTGACTTATTAATCTTACAGCCTTTGTTTACCGTCCATGTTTTCTTGACTTCCAGCAGGCCTAGCTCTATACCTATATCTCATCCTTAATTCAATTCTTGCCAGTCCTGTGTCTTTAGCATTCTTTAATTACATTTTTAAATCAATATAAAAATTTTACTATATTTAATAATTTAATAATTTATATCTTTTGCATTTTCATTTTTATAATTCTTAGTTTAGACGGAAGAACAATTTTGTAAAATTGAAGTCGAATAAATGTTAAATAAATAAAAAAAAATAATAAAAATCATACTCAATATGATGCAGGTAGTATGACTGGATATGAAATGACAGTTGGGGACAGTCTGTGAGAGAGGTTACAGAGGGGTTTTAGAGCATTAAATTATTCATTGTCATTTTATTGACAAAATACACTTCAATTAACAAAATAATAAGACAATCACAATAAATGGAGTCCGCCAACTTATTTCTTTGATATGAGAATTTCATACTCAATGTGATGCAGATGACATGTAAGGATATAAAAAGAGACCAACATGAAAGCCACACTCTTGCTACGGAGTGGTTTTAGAGCAAATACAAAATTATACAGGTCTTTATTCTACTCCATTGGAGTACTCCATGGAGCTACTCCATGTTTTACAACGACCCCTGAAGATCGGCAATTTAGCCGGTAATTTGCCGGTGATGATTTAAACCAGATCGGCAACATCGGTGAATTATACGCCAATTTGCCGGCAAAATGTTACCGCCTCGTTGCCGGTAACAATTTCGTGTCTTTGATATCGCTTGGAGGGTCACAAATAAGCAATTAAGGCAAATATTTGTTTAGAAAAAAAAGACTCACAATGAGTCTTTATAATAATCTTTCTCATTTATCACCCACAAGAGTTATATCAGAAATATAAACAGAATAAAACTATATACATGTTAGAAAAAAAAAACTTTTAACATATGCAGAAAAGAGAAAAATAAATAAGAATTTTTTTTATCGGGTCTGCAAACTTCAAGTTAGCCTGGATATCCAGGCTGTAAACTATTTCACAGTCTAGTTTTTGATATTTTATGTTCTGGTTTACAGCCTGGTCTCCCTAGAGTAATTTGCATTCTCTTTAAGAGAATGCAGTCCGCTTGCTTGCGCTCACTTCGCTAAGACCGTAAGGGCCAATCTACACGGCGTGGAGCAATTCTCAAGCAAAAATAGGACAGTCCTCCAGTTGCTAGTGAAGATAGGGCTTTCTGTTACACGAAAACATGAAAAAGAACAAAACAGAGGCAAGTTCATTTTCCAAGAAAACATGGTCGGTCATGATAATGCATGCAAACTTTTTTATGGACTTTGGTGTAATCTTTGGATGTTTT
>NW_027104019.1:399854-493967 GCF_902728285.1 Clytia hemisphaerica
AAACTTTATATCTATATAGTTTATATTTTATTTAGTGATTAATATTAGCATTTCATTCAAGGAAAGATATATTAATATATACGTCACATGCGACGTCTACACATTTCTATTTGTCACATCATATAGGACGCATCTACGATGCTTTTCTTAGCCTTCGTTCCACTCACTCTAGACTGCGTCCGCTCGGCATAATGAATTCGTCTGATTTTAAGCTCATAAAATTCAAATTTCCTTTTCGGCCTACGGCCTCAGAAAATTTTAAAATTTCACCTTGTGTATGTCTTGAGTGAACTTAGAAAGTTGAGTGGTTGGTGGCGCTCCACTTGAATGCAGGTAGTGTGAATTGGCAACTCGCACAAGTATTTTTAGTTTAAGCAGTTCATTCTGGTCGGTTGTTTAATTTTTTTCTGTATTTTCGTGATTTTGTGGATTGTCTGTTTTATTTCTGTTGTTGTACGTACTTTGGTTGGTGTCTTTTACCTTTCAAATCATTCTTCTTTTTCTCTCAGCAAGTACGGTTGCCCAAGAGCGGAATTCCGCATCAGGTTCTAGGCCGACTTTTTGTACTTTAATCTTTAATCTTTAGTTTCCCATTATGTTCTTTCGACCATGCATCATTGACTGATGCCGGGATTGGTTTTTTCCTTTGTATCTTTATTCTTTTTCCTCGTGGCTTTTTCTCCAGACCAGATATCCCTTTATCCACTCCTTGACCTTGGTGAGCATTTTCTTGTCTCAGCTTGTCACTTCTTTCCTCTGCTGTGTTATTGTCTCTGCGTTTTGACACATTACAATATGCTCCAGCTCTTCAGGCAGTCTGTGCCACTAACTCGATCGGGAAGATTCTTCCGAAATGGGAAGAACCTTCCCGAACGGGAAGAACTTACTCTATTTTTTACTGCCCGTTTTGGAAGATTCTTCCTCTTTGGGAAGTTGAAAATTGACTGAATCTCGGCGAAGCTGTACGATGACCGGCGAAAGTTGAAACTTTTTGGAGGTGAAGAAGCATCAAATTTTAAGGTTTTTCACCGAAAGAAAATTAGACTTTACCGTAGAAATCTTGTTAAATTGTAAAAAAAACTGGAAGTTACCAACCAATCGAGTTTCCTTAGTTTTTGCTTCTTCCCGATCTGGAAGTCCGTTAACCCGTTTGGGTGTTAAGTTAATTTCCCGTTCGGGAGGATTCTTCCCGTTTCGGAAGAATCTTCCAATTTTGGAAGAATCTTCCCGATCGAGTTAGTGGCACAGACTGTCAGGGTGACCACAAGTACATTTCCTTGCTCTTCCTTGGTTGTTTCCCACATCGTACATTTCCAACCTGATTCGTAGCAGGTCTGCTGCTTCTGCTGATGTGGTCTCTTTCAGGTAGTCTTTTGTTCATGTTTGCTTTCCTAAGGTGCCTTAGTTTTTTCATGCTGTTGGTCTTCTCCTGCCACTGTGCTGCAATGTCATTTTTGATTCCATCTTTCACTTTTCTTTTCCCTCACTTTTTATTGTTTGATTTTTGTAGGATCATATCCAATGATACTTCTTCCTATTCTTTTTGTTTCACTTGTCCATGTCTCAGCTGCCATCCCATCATGATCTGTGATCATTTCAGCACTGAGACTGTCTCCATCATTCACAACTTTTTGGACGAACATCAACCTGTGGTATTCTACCACAGACTGTAAGGGCCAGATTCCTGTCTGTGCAAGTATCCCCCAGTATTGAGTTCCTTGAGGTAGATTGAACATTTGCTTTAGGGCTTTTGACTGGATTCTTTCTAATTTCTCCAGATCACTTTTTCTCAGCTTCGTCCACATCTCCAGGTTGTAAGTTATCGATGGAGTCTTTTGGTATAAAAAGATCCTTGCATCAGCTGTTTTTGATCCAAGTACTTTCTTCGTTTTCTCTTTTTGCTCTCTTTCATTTTTTTCTCTAATCACTTCTGGAAAGTGGGTGGCAGGGGATGCTTACTATAGGTACCGCACCTGATTTCAGAATTCGGTCATACTTTTTCCATTTTCTTTCTGTTTAGATCTCTTTTCATTTTGCTTTTCCTATTTGCTAAATGTGTTTTAATTGTTCTAGTAATGTGTCTCTAGTGAATTTTGGTTTGTTTTGTCTTTTGGCATTTTGTGTTGTTAAAATTCATTGGTCATTTCATTGTTGTCATATGTTGTGGGAATATTTTTAGTGTTTTCTGAAATTTGATTAGCTTCTTCAGATGTAACGATACAATAATAGTCATATATATAAAAACCTTTATTACCTGATTGAGCTATAAAACAAATAAAAGAAAGCCTGAGAGGGTGTTGAGAATTGAAAATGAATGAACGCTAAGTTTTGATAAAGTGACACTTCTGCCATGTAATGTTTGTAGGTCATTTTGTTATATTTTGTCGTTCTCAGAAAAGTTTTTTAGCTTCTTAAGAATGGCCGAAAAAAAAAACGAAAAAAAAACCGAAAAAATCACATTTCACGGGACTTAATTTTCTCGGTTTTGCCCTATTTTGGATACATTTCTTTCGTTTTCCTAGGGCTTTTTCAAAAGTGCTAATGAAAAATGGCCTTGGACTTGGGGCATTACCTACACGTGTCTGGCCGACTTGTTCAGAACTACCTTATGTAACGGACTGGCATTTCATGGAGTATATTAACGTGTGTCGACCAAAGTAGTACACCCAATGTAATACGATACTAGGTAATATGCAATATAAATATTACTTTATTTATGCGCTCGCCATGCACTCCGTAACTTAACTTGCCCCTGCCCCTCTCATTTATAACTACACTCAGCACTCACTACATTCAACCTCAACCCTCTTGATGATCTCACTACAGTCGGTACTCTCTTCATTCCACTTATTGCTCTCGCAATTCTCAATAATCTCACTACTCTTCATTTAGGTCATAAAACATTTTCACCTAAATTTTAATCATTTAAACCCATCACCCGCTGAATTAAACTCAGGCCAAAATTGGGTTGGTGTAATTTAAGATGCACGATCTAACGATTCACGATTCACGATGCGCGATCCATGCATAAAGTAAGCTGATTATTCCTAATAATTATCATAAAACTTAAATTATATAACATAATTCTAAAACAATGGCATAATTTTTTACCGTAGAAAATTTATCCAAAAAAAAGAAGAAATAAGTAAGCAATGGAACTACAAATAATTACGACCTTATAATTATGAAAAAACTAACTTACATAATCTTAAAATAGAAAGAAAGTGAAAGTAATAGACAATGCACAAGAAATGTTTTTGCTCTCAGTTTTAACAATCAATAGTCGAATATAGGAATTTCTTTCTTAAACCAGACGATGTCAATCGAACGAATCGAACGCCAAATCAATTGAACGCAATCGAATGCCAATCCGCGATTTTGTCTATTGATTCGATTGCGTTCGATTGACTAATGTATTCGATTGATTCGACTACGTTTGATTGGCTTATGCATTCGACTGGTTCGACTAATTGATTCTGTTGATTAACGTTGATTCTCGTTCAACATTTGAAGCGTTAAACGAGATGATAAGAATCGAAGAAAAGACGGCTGTCTGTCACGTTTCCCGCAAAATCTACGATGGCTGTTTGGCCGGTTCGCGATTTCCATATCACCGTCGTTCTGCCTATTAATCTTGCTTATTAACTTAACCTCGCTAATAAAATTCGGCTGATAAAGGCCGGCAGATGTGATCAGTTAACAAATATTTTCCTCGTTCCAGTGTCAGTGACATTCAAGGCGGATTGCTCAAATTAAGTATTGTAAACCAAGTCGATTTCCCCATGGTGTTCGTTAATTATAGCTTCGGCTGTTGCGATGTTACTATACGTTAAGGGGGGGGGGGTCGAGGAACGGCAGTGAAAACTAAACGAAAGCACTCAATTCAAACAGCTTATTGAGTGTCCTACTAGATTTTGCAGGACAAGGGTCGCGGCGGCGGACTCGATCAACGCGCCTCTTTTCGTCACCATACTTGTCTTGAAAAACTAAGAAATTGAATTGTGACGGGAAAAAATCCTCTATTATCAGACAAAATGTGGCGGACAGAGGGGCTTCTATGTAACACTATAAGGAATAGTATGTTCGAACAAAATTTTAGCGCTTTAGCGAGGTGATGCCATTTTCGCGAAAATCAGTCTCCCTAAAGACGGCAAATTGAAAATCCTCTCTAAAATTAATCCACGCTAAATTTTCTGAAATGTCGATTCGCTAAATTAATCCAAAAAATATCTAAATTTTTCTTTCATAAATTAAATTTCACAATCATAATTCATTTTTAATTAGCGCTAAAATTTCTTTCCTTAAAATTTCTCCTATTAAAGTATGTGTGTATTGTTTTTCTCCAATTTAGATAAGAGCATTTCATATCTCATTCCGAGATTGTTGTCTTCAACAAGAAGAACTAAAGCAGTGAAGGGGGAAAGGTAAAGTAGTTACACGAGGCTCTTCCCCAGCGATTTACGTAATGGTGCGAGAGGGGCCTCGATTCGATCATCAAGAAAACAAATAGCGTTCTGTTCTGTTTATTTTCTCATCAAACACTATTACAGTCTAAACTCCGATTATTTACACCCCAAAAACGGTCAGATTCCATCCTTCCTATTCTAGTGTTTGTGTCTTCACAACGTTCCAAAAGGCGGACAGCTCGAAAAGCGGACTCTAAGTCGAATTTCCGATGGTGTCTGCTAATTTGAGCTGTGACTGTAATCATTTACATTCTTACCTCATTTCATGGATAAAGAACCTTTGTGACACAGATGAATTAAAGAAAACAAGACGTTTTTTTTTATTTTAGTTTTATTTTCTACCAGGAAGATAAATAACAATTTACATCTTATTTTGTTGCCGTTTTTCGCCTCCTTCTCTCGTTTTGAAACCACAACTTTATCTAGAAAAAAAACGTATTAAAGTTACCCAAGCATTATCATACTACTGCTATGTAAAATAACAAATCAATTCACGGGAAAGCTTGCAAAACATATCTATAAGCTATTGAAACGGAATTATTGGTTTTAATTATAAAAGTAAAAGACTAACCCTCTCAACGTCTGGCTCCTTCAGGACGACCGATGTTGCCTGGAGATCCAGCGAATCTATGCACCCTTTGTTGCTCTCGTACAGTTTCCGGAGGGCGGTTAATTGGGCCGGCGAAAACATTTCCCGATTTTTTTTCTGGGTGAAGCCTTTTTGATTGAGTTAGATTTTCTTTCAAAATCAAGATAATTTTAAACTGAAGTAAAGACGAGTTCGGATCAATAATCGTGTAATATCAATATTAATCTCGATGGGGAAGTGAGCTTTTTCCGTCGGATTTTTTCTATCTAAAGTGCTCATAAATACCGTATTTCCTGTATTAACCGCCGCCCTCCAATTAGGGACAAGCTTAAAAAAGAAGAAGGTATTGTCAACTTTGGTAAAATTTCCTGATTATTGCATAACACAAAATGATTAACTTTAAACGGCGCTTACTTGAGGAAATACGGTAGTTGTGTTACTTAGACTTTGACTATGATTGGTTTTATTTGAAAAGTATAAGTGAAAAACACTATTTTCAAGATTCATAGACATAGAAGTGTTACAAAATGTTTCCACAAATCCATTTTTAGTTTCAAAGCAGACACCAAAAAATTAATTTAGAGTGAGCCCTTAAAACCAAATACGTGAATTAAGTGAGCGAGAGAAAAAGAAAACAACTAACTTGAGGATGCTACCGATGATATCAAAGCATCTTGCTGCGACTTGTCCTCTAGAAACTTTTCTATCACGTGCCACACTGTGATGCCCTGCTTTGTCGAAGGCGTTTGCTTCTTGTTCAGGAGGTCGGACGCTGTTTCAGCCGAACGCTCGATCACAGATCCAGTTTGACCTCTGCTCACCTGGGGATGTTTTGCCATCCAAATCTTCAATTTTGTTTGGAGCTCTTTAATATCTTCCTCGTTCAAAGCATTCTTTATTTGATCATCAGCATCATCAGAATCCGAATCTGACGATTTGTCATCAACCTAGGAGTAAGTGATAATTTGCTAAACTTTTGGCTTTTGTGAATATCTTTGACACTTTGCGAATATCTATATATCTACAAGGTGCGCAGTAACCAGCATTACAGGCTTATATCTCTATATAAACTATAGATTGAATTTGAACTAGAACTTTATTTTATACCTTTATTTTATACCAATCACCATCTCAATTTTCTTCACGTCTAATTTTTTCTTTTTCGAACAATGCAACAATTCTCTCTCTATCCACCTCTTCGAATTCAAGCTGAAACACCTAAAACGAAAAAAAATAAATCAAAAACGAACTAAATTTTCACCTTTGTCTGTGACTTTATCCATCGTTAAAATATTCTCAGACGCGTCCGATAAAGATTTTTTCAAACTACTTTTTCAAACCGAGTAATTTTCTTGAGATCACCCCTGAATAACTAACCTGAGATCAGATTGTGGTTGTTTTCTGCCCACCACGCTGAAGCTCTAAAGGGATGGGTGAAAACATACAATCTGACGAATATGATATCTCAAAATCGTAAGGACCGCGTTATTCGTCTAAAACAACTGGAGATGATAATAAAGTTGCAAGATTGTGTTTACGAATAGGGCACAGTATCAGTTTTTGACTTTCTGACGCACAACAAGATTCTTGTTGTAAAATTTTCCGCGGGAGGACTATTTTCCTCAGATGTATAATTTTCAAGTGCCTTCAGAGGTTTACCGTGCACGTAAGAAAATTATGAACAGCTGTTATCAGGTTATGAATAACTAACCCGATCAGATCCGCCCTGGATGCTCTAAAAGCGAAATTTTACAGAACCCATGGTACCCCAGTCTCACGCCTTATACACGTTTTTTTATAAGAACAAAGTATATCATACATAAGGCTTCGAGAGATCAGCAAATTAAGAACATGCTAAGAACATTTTGAGGCTTGAAATAAAAAAAGCTAAGGACATCGAAGGCTTCTTTTAATTTTGCTGTTCTTATTAAAATAAAAAACGTGTAGAACATAATCCAATCCATAGTTTAGAATAATTCCAACCAAGAAGAATTTAAAAACTAAACTATGCTCTGATATATTCTTGTTTCAACCCGCCCAAAAGATTTTGAAAATAAAATGAACTTATTTTTTTATTGTTATCTTTCGTCATTATTTTGCTGTTGTTTAGTTCGTTAGTTTTTTAATTTTTATTTAGGTCCACATGTAAGTTAGCTAACATTTCGGTAGCAAAGGAAATTATAATCCTACTTTTGATTGAAAGCTAAAATTTCGATTGATTCAGATTCAACAAAAGCCGGGGTAAGTCTATTTACTAATAAGTGAAATATCAATCAAAGTGCAGCGTTTTTGTAAAGTTTTCTTTGAAACATATATATTTTTTTATGATAAAAAAGAAATTACAATAGCAATTATGATAATCCAATATATTATATATGTACCCCCGTGTTTGTGTAAATGAAATCATGAAATGAACAATGTTAATTATTTTGATTCGAATTCGATTGTGTGATGAAAACAGGAAAATATGTAACACATGATATACTATAGTGATGAATGGGAAGGAAAGGAAGGACAACGAATTGAAAAAGAAGGTTAGAGGCCCTTGACGCGCCTACACCTGTAACTCTTTAAAGTCATTGAATGTATGTCCAGGATGAATTGAAATGAAAATGGTTGAACTTCTGGGATATGGGATTTAGCTTGTAAATCTTTTTGTTTCTGTATTAACTGTATTATTTTGGGACATATTAGAACACTAAACTTTAGTTGAGACTGGATGCTCTGTTATTTTGTAAAGGGGTTTGCGTGATTGCGTGAAAGGACTTTTTTTCGTTGCGTGAATGCGTAAAATTAGGTTGCTTGCGTGATGTGAGTTGCAAAATTTTCCCCGATTTCCCCGATTTGCGTGAAAATTCCCCCGATTTTAGGAAAGCAGGATTGCGTAAATTCCAAGAAAGATTGCGTGAATGCGTGAATTGAGGGGTATTTAAACCATTTTAAGCCTTATATAAGTGTGCTTTACTTTTTCAAAATGGCAACTTCACAAACATGAAATCTAGGGAACCTGTCTCTGTACCCAAGTGGGTATTCATAATATTCATGATGTTATCTTTACGCACAAACAAACGTAAACACTTGGCCGCCATTATTAGTGGCGAGAAGTCAGACTCGCTAAACCATTTTGTCCTGAAACCGGGGGTTCACAGAAAAAGAAAGCTTAATAACTTGTTTCTTTTCGACAATGAAATTAAAATTTCTCTGAAAATATGTTTTAAATAAACAAACAATTTGAATAAACTTTGTATGTATGCGAGCTTGTGTGTTGATCTTTTTTCCGGCGGTCTTTGCTTGAAAAACAGTTGAAAAACATTGGAGCACGCAAATGTCTTGCCACAAAATATTGGCAGCCAAATGTTTTGAATGTAAGTGTCAATCAACGAAAAGATTATATCATGAATATCATGAATGAAGTACAAATTTCAAACTCACTGGGTTGGGTCAAACGGTTTATATTTTTCCACCGGTCATAAAAATCTATTGTTCTTATTATATTTTTAGTTGCGTGGCTTGCTCTCTTTAAGTTTTATTTTACCACTGGGGTGAGAGAGAAATTCCGATTTTTCACTGGGGCGGAAAAAAAAAACAGCGAAATACGCCTGTCGGGTAAAAATCAAAATTTGTTCATTTGCAAAAATAGCGTTAAGTTACCGATAAGTTTTTCCGAAATTATCTCGTGAAACACACTTCACTGAATATCAATTTTTCCCATCATAGAAACAGATATTAAAATGCCTTAGGAAACTAGAGTTTTTTTCTAATTCTAAAGGCTACCACGAGTGTCAATTTGTATTTGAAATTGACGAGAGATTTTTGGTGCGCAAGGTGAATGGTCCATACGGACCAGCACTTCAACTATATGATAGTAGGGGAATTCTTGGGCATTTGGAGAAGAAAAGTGTCGATGTCTTTTACAATGCTCCGTTCGTTAACACACTATGGTGAGTTGATGAAAGAGTCCGCTTTTGAAATCGGGCTTTTGAATCCGAACCCTAACAGTGCAGTGCAAAATTTTGGTCAAAGGCTACCCTTACAGTGCATTCTTCGTGTTTTTAGGTCATTTCCCTGAAGGCACTAATTTTCGCGCTATTTCTCGCAGAGGCCCAAAATTGCGCGAAATTTCGCTCAGTTTCCGAGTCTAAAGGTTCACTTAATAGTTTATTTCTCTTAGTAATAGGTTATTTCATTAACCATAGTGAAGTCTACGAAAACCCAATAGCTGACATACGTGGTAGGTACCGACAAGGCGGAGGCGTAAACGTGCCTGTGAAAGTGACTTTCTTTCTGGTTGATCGCCGAGAAGACGAGAGATTGGTTCAAGACTTAAGGAGAATTGGCTATATGATCTCATGAACGCAATGGTGATTTTTTAATATTAGATATTTTATTTCGTTTAGTTTGTTAGTCAATCGTTTTGTATTTTCTAATTTCGAAGCAGGATAAGTAAACTCAAATTCGTATATCGATTAGTCATTAATCATCTAGACCTCGTTGCTCGTATTGTTTACCACTTTTCGGTTTTTAACTTTTTTCAATATAATAGCTTTTTTAAATTGCCACAATAAAAACACTTTTGAAAACTAGTATTTTTATAGAGTATAATATAGAACCTTTCATAAATTAGACGGTTAGTGTAAAACACAGGTCACAGGTCAGCGATGACAGGTTGACTCTAATCAATGTCATTGCAGAGGAAAATGTTTGGAAAACACAAAGGATTATCAAAAACATAATTCATAATCAATTTCATCCATATAAAACCATTTCAAACATCAAAATTTAACCATGTGCTTTTATCGATCTTTCGCAGTTTGTGCCGTGTATAAACGCAGACCAGAAAATCAAACCATATTATACGTATAACAGGTATATTACATATTACAATGTTTGTAATGTTATATGATGGTTACATATAATAAAACACATCGCTCTAAAACTACCTTCTCAGAGAACTCACAAGCTTCTGATTGGAGTAATGTTATATCCAGCCATATTGTTATCATCACATTCGATATGCTAAATATTGATGGTGTTTTTCTCTTGTAAGACATGATATTTTGTGATTCTGTCAATATTTTTGTCAAAAATTGTCATTAAGACATTAAAATAACAATTGAATGATTAATTAGTTTCATCCTTCTAAAACAACTCTCTTAGGGACCTCACAAGCTTCTGATTGGTGCCGTTTTATATCCATTCACACTATCAACATCATATTCTGTATTATAAATATTTTTCGTGTTTTTGTCTTTTCTTGCATCAGATTTTATGATTCTGTTAATATTTTTGTAAGTAAGTGTCACTAGGTTGTTATTCTATTCAATTGTCATTTTATAATATCTAAATAACATGTATTACTTTTTTGTAACTTAATGC
This sequence comes from Clytia hemisphaerica, assembly GCF_902728285.1. Classification (NCBI taxonomy): domain Eukaryota; kingdom Metazoa; phylum Cnidaria; class Hydrozoa; order Leptothecata; family Clytiidae; genus Clytia; species Clytia hemisphaerica. The sequence continues at coordinate 410,286 of NW_027104019.1, forward strand.
GTTATGTATTGATGTTATGTTATGTATATGTTATGATCTTATTATCTTTTTTCCGGTCTGCACTTTGTTGACCTGTGACCTGCGACCTGTGACCCGTGACCTGCGTTTTACACAAACCGTAAATTACATCACGAACAACTACTTTCCAGTTTTTTAACGAATGTGATTATACCGGGTGTGCCAAAAAATAGGCCTAAAATTGAAACTTTGACGTAACTTTTTTCAGTTAGAATAGAAACTTGAAATTTTACATGCGTCTTTAGCAACCTATTTCGAAGCTTTCCTCAAAGTTTCATTTGTACAGCTTTAGTAGTTTCAAAGATATAGAGATTTTCCTAAAGGATGTGAAAATGTGCTTGTTTATAGACTTGACGTCAAAACAAAAAAATTGTCAACCACAGTTCCCTAGCGTTTAGTATCCGAACCGGAGCTGCGTTTGTTTATTTCAGCTTTTGTTTTGGAATCAGAAAGATACCATTGCAGTGTTATTTTAAAAGATGACATTCTATTGCAAAATGATTTCACTTACTAACGTTCAAGACAACCGGCATTTCTAACCATTACTGAAGAAAAATTGCCACAAGACAGATTGAAGAATGGTACCTCTTTCTGACGAAGACAAGGTGATTATCAGACATTATATTGAGAAAGAGTTACAGCTTATGAGATATGGAAACAGAACCCAGAAAAGAACTGGCATTATTCAAAAGTTAAACGTGCCGTCAAGAAATTTAAACAGTATTGGTAATATGGAGCGAAAGAAAGGGTCTGGAAGACCAAGAAGTGTCAGAACTGCTGAAAATGAAGCTTTTGTTGAAGAAATGATCTGCTCGCAGGAAGAAGAACCTGGGACACACGCTTCACCAAGAGAAATCGCTAAAGAGCTTGAAATCTCTCATTCCTCTGTACGCCGAATCGTTGAAGATAAAGGCTACAACCAATTCAAACGTCTCAAAACACCACAGATGAACGATGTAACACGCAATCGTAGAGTCGATGGAGCTGTTAGTCATCATGAGAAGTTTGTAAAAAACCCGAGGATGATTGAACGCGCCATTTTTCAAGATGAAAGTGATTTTCCACTCCAGGTACCGTTGAATAGCCAAAACGATCGAGTTTACCACAAAGGCACAAAGAAAGACGTTCCTGATGAAAACCTTTTTCATGAAAGCAACCGCCAATCAGTAAAAGTTATGGTATCAGCTGCACTCATCTGGCATGGTGTTACGAGGCCGATTTTCGTAAAACGAAAAGGAGTGAAAGTCAACGCCAAAAACTACAAGAACCATCTGAAACGTGAACTCTTTCCAACAATCGAAAAAATCTATCCAAGAAGGGACTGGATTTTCATTCAGGATGGAGCTGCATCGCACACCAGCAACATTGTCCAAGACTTTTTGCAGGAAACCATACCGAGACGATACCTTAGGAAAGGCCTCCAAAAAGTCCCGACAGTAATCCTTTAGATTACTATTTTTGGAACGAAGTTAAACGCAAGGTGTACCGAGGAAGATTGAAGAAGCCTTTTGAAACAGAGGAGGAAATAATTTCTAAGATCAAGTCTGTTTGGAAGGAATGCGCGAGAAACCTACCTGAAATCAGAAAATCTATGAAACAATTTGTTGGTCGTGTTCGCACTGTTGGTGAATGTAATGGTTCATCAATTAAGATGCATTATTCGTGAACTCAAATCTCGGATTTACTCATTATATTTTTTGTCTTTAGTTTTATCATCAAAAGTACTGCTTTGTAAAAAGTGAATTTATCTTCAGAAAAAAAACTGACGTCAAGTCTATAAACAAGCATATTTTCACATCCTTTAGGAAAATCTTTGAAACTACTAAAGCTGTACAAATGAAACTTAGAGGAAAGCTTCAAAATAGGTTGCTAAAGACGCATGTAAAATTTCAAGTTTCTATTCTAACTGAAAAAAGTTACGTCAAAGTTTCAATTTTAGGCTTATTTTTTTTGGCACACCCGGTATGTTTCATGAGACTCAATGTACACATTTATCAAGGAGTCTTAGTGTTTTTTTAGTCCTAAGAGCTGGGCAAAATATATTTTTATATTTGATATGATGTTTTTCCGAGTTTGTTTATTTAGTAATGCACGTAAAGCATAATTTGCTATGAAATATGAAGTAGGAAGTTTTGCTATTCAAATTATATGAGCGAAAAAGACCTCGAAAAAGTTATGTTTTAGTTATTACCAGCAGAGGACATTTATTTTTCTTTGTTCTTTTTCTCGGGGATAAAGGCTATCTATGTACATAATTTTAATGAGCTTTTGACCAAAATTTAAATAATTTGATGGCTTAAGAAAATTATTTCAGTGAAACCGATTCAAATACATCAAAACGTAAAATCTAGTTTGACAAGCATAATTATTTTGATGATGAAGTAATGGTAATGGTGGTGGTGGTGGTGGTGGCGGCGGCGGCGGTGGCGGTGATGGTGGTAGTGGTAGTATTTTATTTTTCATGATTGTAGTAGTAAATATGATACAAAGTTTTATGTTCAATGATATAATAAAACTAAACAATGCTAGAATGGAGACCTCATATTAGCAAGCTATTCGAGATGGGCCACCTTTTTGAAATTCCAAGGAATAGTAGTATAATTAGGAAGAATTTCTTAAACTACTGAACACGTAAAAGTCTTAAAACAGACAAATAAAAATGAAGGAGGAGAACAAAAAGTAGAAAACTAAACTTAAAATTATCAAAAAATAGAAAAGATACACAAATGAAATAGACAAAAAAGAAAAAAGAAAGTAGCTACAAAGTTTGCGAACAAACTTTAAACAGTTGTTTTCAATAGATACGACCTTTCTGAACACAAAATCATCAACCGGACAGTTTGAAAATAATTACCGGACGCGTCCGAAAATATTTTTGTATTTGATGACGTCACAAGCAAAATGAAAATTTTTATGAAAAAAAGCATAGACATATTATATACCAATCGACGCGTTTTTTGACGTAGATTAAGAAAAAGGTCAGTAACTATGTCTGAAAATTTGATAATAAAAAGTTACAAGCTTCCGAAGTTTTGATGACGTCATATTTACACTTTCTTTAGGATCGATTTTCTCGAGTTAGGTTGAGAAATCATATATATCCACTTAAAAGTCTTCTATATCGATTTTTGAGAGCTTTCGAATGGCGGTCTTAGATTTCAATTTTGATAAGTTTGAATTTTTGATTTTTTTTCGTCTCGGACAGGTAAAATTGACGTTACGGACATAAAGGAAAAGCATTCTAACTTTTTATAGCAAAATTTTCAGATATGGTTACTGACCATTTTCTTAATCTACGTTAAAAAACGCTTCGATCGGTATATAATATGTCTATGTTGGTTCTCAAAATTTTTTCAGTTAGGCTATGGGCACGCATGACGTCATCAGGTACTAAAATATTACCGGACACGTCCGGTAAGTAATTTCAACAACTCCGGTTGATGGTTTCTAGATATTTAGGTTGTATATTTTCAATTAAAAGTGGTTTGGGATTGTTCGCACCCCGTCCAACTTTTTTGTGACCTCAGCTGCCTGTCTAGGAAACATGATTTTGAAAGGTGAATTTTTAAAGGAATTCAAAGAAAAAAAAATAAAGAGAAAAAAAAAATAAATAAATAAATAAAAAAAATAAAAATTTTAGAACTTTACTGTCACTGCTCAATCAAAGCAATCAGTAATCAGATACAAGATAATTGTGTAAGTTTATCCTTAGTTCACAACCAGTTAAGTCAGTCAAGGGATAAGCAGGAAAATTCTGTTGTAAATCATTCCACTGGACAATGGTACTATAGGTGATAGATTCTGCACCATACATAAAAGTTCTGAAAGAGGGCCTGAAAAGAAGGCGCACTAATTTCCCTCTGGTTCTTTGTTTATGTTGATAAAAGTTTAGAGAGAAGAGATTCTTGAGTCTAATTGGAGAAAAGCCACATAAGATCCTGTGAGCAAGAGTTATATTAAGTAGATTAATGTGATCAGAAATTTTTAAGAAGATTAAGTTCATAAAAAAATTTACTAGAGTGAGCATTGAAATCAGAAAAAGTCATGATTCGTAAGCATTGTTTTTGAAGTTTAAAGACTCTTTCCACATTATAGTTATGTTTTTGACCCCAGATTTGGCAAGCATAATTAAGATGCGAAAAAAAATAAGTAGTGTAGATAGAGGAACAAAATGTCTGAGTTTAGAAATTATTCCATTGGCACTACTTAATTTAGAGCATATATAGATTGTTTGTGTTTATTCTCCAATTTAAAAAGTGATCAAGAGTTACTCCAAGGTATTTGATTGATTCGCTTAAGTTTAGGGGAATATTATTAATCGAAAGCTGAAGATTATGTTTGATTTGTTTGTGTACATTCCTGAAAAGTAAAATTTTAGTTTTAGCTACATTCAAAGAGATTTTGTATGCACAAAGCCATATATAAAGATTTTGGAGATCTGCATTGATACTTTCTTCAATGTTAATAAGAGATTTTTCTGAGTAGATTAGACTCGTGTCATCTGCAAAAAGGGAGGTTAGGGAATGTTCAATTGCATTACATAGATCATTAATGTAAATTAAAAATAAAAGAGGGCCTAGAACAGAACCTTGCGGAACACCTGTTGAGATTTTACGTGCGTTTGAATTTGCACCTGAATATGAAACATATTGAATTCTATTAGAAAGATATGATTGAAACCAATTATTGGGAATACCTCTGATACCATAGAGTTCTAATTTCTTGAGTAGGATTTTGTGGTCAACTGTGTCAAAAGCTTTATTCAGATCAATGAAAACACCACAGGAGAACTTGCTATCATCTAGTGACCCACGAATCTCTTCAGTAAGAGAGATTAGAGCAAGATTTGTAAAATGATTTTTTCTAAAGCCAAATTGTCTTTCTGAGAGAATACCATGGAAATCTAGGAAAGACATTAATCTTGAGAAAACAAGTTTTTCAAATATTTTATCAATGTTCGATAATAGTGAAATTGGACGGTAGTTATCAACATCCTGATTAGATCCCTTATTTTTTGAAAACTGGGATTACTTTAATAGTTTTAAGGGAGTTTGGAAAAATTCCAGTTTGAAAAGTGAGATTTAGGATTTTTTCTAAAATAGTTGCAAGGGTCTGGAACTGTGTCAAAGATTTTACCAGGAATACTAAAATCACCTGAGCTTTTACTGTGATTTAGGGATTTGAAAATGTTTAATAATTCATCCTTGTTGACTGGGGTAAAGAAAAATGAGTTGCCTGATGTTGATCTTTTTATGTATTCTTTAAAATTTCCAATGTTTGGTATCTCAGCTTGAATTTTAGTTGCTATGGTAGTGAAAAATTTATTAAACTCATTAGAAACTTCAGTAGGCTAAGAAATGATTTCGTTTTTTTAGAAGAGTTTTTTAAGACAATATCAGACTGTTCCTTCTTCTTTTTGTATATGATTTCATTTATAGCTTCCCAGGTTTTTTTAGGGTTTGTAGAATTTAGGTAGAAATAATTTTTGAAATAATTCTTTTTGCTGGCTTTCAGTAAATTGATGATTGAGTTTCTATAAAATTTGTATTTTTGACGTATGTTAGCTTCATTGATTGGATCTTTAGCATTGATGAATTTTTTTAAAAGTTTATCTCAGACTGTCATTGAGGTAGATATACCATTTGTGACCCATGGCTTTAATTTTTTTCTTTTTTTTCTTTTTGGAAATTTTTTTAATGGGTATATTCTCAAGTTTGCTATAAAAGTTATCAAATGAAATATTTGGGTCATTTTGATCAATTTTTAAAATTCTTCCCAGTTGAAATCATTGAAAATATTACTAAAATTTTGTTGGTTAAAATTTTTCCAATCTTTGTAATAGCCTTTTGTTTTATCAGATAAGTTATCAAATTGAGAATTATTAAAAATACCAAATTGTAAAAGGTGATCAGCTATTCCAGTAATAAAATTGCCACTACTAGTGCAGTAAGGTGTTGGAGAAATGAAAATATTGTCTATCAATGTTCTAGATTTATCAGTGATTCTTGTAGGAAGGGTTATGTGTGGTTTAATTAAATAACTACTGAGGATATCAAGGAATTCGAAAATTTCAGGTTTTGATTCAAACTCAAGAAGATCTATATTGAAATCCCCTAATAAAACCAAAGTTTTGTTTTCTTTGCTTACTTTATCAAGGAGAGTACCAAATTTGGGTAAAAAATCTTTAATTTTGAGTGGTGGGTGTTTATAGATTGAACCTACAATCAGATCAGATGTTCCAACAAAGACTTCTGCAGTTGATTCAAGAAATTTAGGGACATAAAGGAGGTTTTCAAGATCATTTCTTCGAAAAGGCTTCAGATTTTCATCAATGTAGAGTGAAGAACCACCAGCTTCAGCCTCAGTGGGTGTATGAAAAGATTTATAATCCTCAATAGGGAAATCAATATGAAAACTTTGACCGACAATAAACCATCAAAATTCCTTCTTTTTGATAATTTTTTTCTGGCCTTCAGTCAAACAACTAACCGCACTTCCCATGGGAGGATTTTTCCCAATATTCTATTATATCTCATTTTAGAAAAAAAACACAAATGAAATGGATGAATGGTACCAAATCTATAAACTTATCTCCGCTGAAATCAAGAAGTATGGATTTGAGATAATGATTTAAAAATTGATTACAATGAAAATTCTTTCCATTACTTGAGTGTGTATGAAAGAAAGCTTGATGGAGACCAATTAACAAAACTCAAGAGTCATTCAAACAAGGATTTTCATAAAATTAAATGTGGCTGGTACATCGATACAAACTTGAAAGATGTACCAGTTCACAAAGGTATCTATAGAACTTAGTGTGCAGAGGGGTCTGATGGATTCCCCTCTACTTAAAATTATCCCCCTACTAAAGTATCCCCACCATTTTTGAAAATTCTCCAACCCCCTCCAAAACCGGCCTCATTTGGGTTCGATGACTGAAACTTTGTCAGGGTAGCCACTCAAAAACCAATTGAATCCCATGATCCCATTTTTCTTACTTAAAATAATTCTCAAGATTTTGGAATTAAGTCTAGCACTACTTCATGATATGCGTAACTTAACATTACGCCATTTTTTATTACAGAAACACCCAAAACTGATCGCAAATGCCGGTTTTTTTACAGAAGAAATGAAGTAATGCGACCTTACTCGTATCATGTAAAATTTGGCCAACTACCCAGTTAAGACTTTAGCTTTTGAAAAAACTCTTATGGTTTTCTATTGACTCTCAGGTACCAAAGATATTCTCCTTTTATTTGGGGCCCAAAAAAGACCACCGAATACTACCGTAGAAGTACCATTAAAAAAGCGCGGAAAATGTAATGCCGAGAGTGAAATAGTTGAAGATGTCAGAGAGCTCGTATCCATTGAAAAGGTAGTTAAATGCAATCCTTCTTTATTTGTAGAAACTTCAAAAAAAAGAAATGTTTAGAAACTTTTCGACATCAACTTGAGAAACTTAGACTAGTAAGCATACAGCAAGCATATGAGACGGAAATCAGAACCTCCTAAAAGACACCGAAGCTGTAGAAGAAGCTGAAAATCTAAAAAGACAACAAAGGATCACTTGTCGAAGAAAATATTGAAACAAACGAAAATGAAGACTTCGAATTGGTTAGAAGATTATCAAAAATGTGGCACCAAATCGATAAAATTTTGGATGAAATTATTAAAGATCTCTCTCGTCTATCATTTCTCAGACGCAAAGAAAGTGATGCAACACGGTAGCCCATCTTAAATCTAAAGTGGTATGTAAGATTTTTCGAATCTTTACTTTGCCAGTCATATTATTTTGCCGCCACTGTCTGGTGGGGATTTTAATTTTTAGCGGGTTACTCATTTTTTCCACTTTCTTTTATAGGGACGTCTAAAATTTTACCGCCTGCATCACTTTTTTCTCTATAAACCCGGCTCGGAGAAATCAAAAAGTTCTGAACTTTTTCCTTCAAATTATAACTTTTATATGAGGGAGGGGTAACCGATTAGAAAAATCCGACTTTTTGCCGGCCGCTCGCCCGCATGTATTTTCAAGACATGCTGCGACTGGAAAAACAGTTTTTTTTATGTCCGCCTATATGTTTTTTTATGTCTGCCGCGCATCTAGATTTCACTATCAGTCCCCGTCCCAGTCCTATGTTTTTAGTGAATTCAACAAGGATGCAGCAAAAGAAAAACTTTTCAAATTAGCTTGTAAAATTTTATATACGCTCTAGTCTCTAAAATAGACACCTTCCCCTCCGCCCTGATTTCTTCCACCCAGGACATTTATTCTTCTATTCAATACCCGTTTGTACCCGTCAATCTCACCAATCCAGAAGCATATTACCAATTAATACTGTAATATACTAAGTCTACCTTCTTATTTCATTATTTCATACCCTAATGACGAGTCATCTTTTCTGCTAATATTGCCATCGTCGGCCAGCTTATTTTTTTGTTGAAACTATTTTATCATTCCCATATTATAAACTTCATTTTGTAGATACAAAACCAAACTTTTTTTGACAAGAAAGTCAAATGAAAAAACGTTAATTTCTATCCTTTCTATCTCTTTTTTTGCTTTCTCCTATCGTTTTGTTTAGTCAAACCATTTCAAACACTTTAAGTGTTTTTATTGAATTTAACTTTCGTCTTTTTTTATTTTAAAATTTGAAAGAATGACACTACTTTGATAAAATGGTAAAATCAAAGGCACGCGAAAATTAAAGCGCGCATGACACGGAAATTTTAGGAGGTGCGCGAAAATTAAAGGTCTTAGAATTAGAGGTTATATCTACTGTTCAACAACGAAGATTTCACGATGTTTCGTTATAGAGACATTTTAGCCAGCAATTCTGGCATTTAATGTTGGCACAAAATCAAATTTTTGGATATTTTTCCCCCGGACCCCCTAGTTCAACGTCGGAAGACCCTATCGCAAGACCTTAGGACACGGGATTTCTCCTGCAACTCAACATTGAACCAGGGGGCAGGGGGTGTCATTTTTATCAATTTTTCACTTCAAAAGTGTGCCAACAATTAAATGCCGGGATTGTATGAAATTTTAAAAATTTTAAAAAATCACTTCTAGGACTTCTAGAACCTTCTAGGACATTAAAGGGAGCTTTATATGGCTTAGCATTCTTTCGGTGGCCATCAAAAGCTCAAAAAGTATCTCAAACACAGCTTTGAATATTCCCCAAAAAAAGTATTGATTTTCAACATAATATTGAACCAAAAAAAGCTTTCCATGCCACAAAACTTCCTCTTCCCAAGCTTTAAACAATAAAAAACTTGATAGAGATGCTACTTTTCTAACATAGAAGGCAGTGAGATCGCAGCTGAGTCTACCATTTTTAAAAAACGGCCACAATGCCGGTTGCTCCACATTCGAGTCTAATTTTTCCCCGCCAAAAAGGTTCTAGATCATTCTAGAAAAAATTCAAAATCCTACCACTTTGAAAAAACGACCACAGGGTCGTTTGCTACACATTCTATTTTTTCCCCCGCCAAAAAGGTTCTAGAAAGTTCTAAAAAATTAAAATGACAAAATGGCGGCTAACTCTTCAGACGCAGAAATCATGAATTCTCAAGAAAAAAATGAAAAAACTCAATTCAAGGCAATGTCAAATGGTAAGAGACAGTACCTTGTGACTTATTCACGAATGAATGAAGACAAATTCCCATCCAGAGAGGCATTTGGTTAAATGATAGCAGAGGCTTTCAATAAAGCCCCCGGCCATGTGAAACTCCAACACTGGGTCTGTAGCAAAGAAAGTCACGAGGGTGATGCAGGCTTTCAATATCACTGCTGTAAAACTTAATGGTGTGAGGCGGTGGAAATCCATTAGAGATAGTATCGATGCTACTTATCACATTAAAGTGTACTTTGCCAAAAGTGAAAAGCATGATTCGTACATCAGTGCTTATCGATATGTCGTCAAAGAAGATACTGATTTCGTTATGAGTGAAGGTCACCCCGATCTATCAGATGCTAGATCACCCCGCACCAAAAGAGCCATCGCAGCAAACAAGTGAAAATCTGATGAACGGAGGAAGTCTGATGCAAGAAAAAAGCTTAAAACTTCGACGCGATTAGAAAACGAGGATGTCAGAGCACTGGTGAGGAAAAAGAACATTAGGACTTATACCAAACTATTGGTCAGAAGAAAGGCGTAGAGAGGGCCTAACCGATCTCTCCAAATATATGTTTAACCATCAAGAAGTTTTTGTCATGGGAGTCATCAAGACAGTGTGGGGAATGGCAGAAGCACCTGGACAACTATTGAAACATACAGAAAAAGGACAGGTTAGACATTCTTCAAAATTTCAAGGAATCTCCTTGCATTTGTGGTGGTGAGTGGTTGATTACTGCTAGGGAAGTTTTGGATCTCAATGGGATTGATCGAAAAGTTTTCACTAACGCTTTTTATCAGAATCTGAAACTTGGTGGAGCATAGTACAGAAATATTATGATCATTGGGGAACGAAACTGTGCTAAATCTTTTATCCTGAAACCGCTTTGCAAAATTTATTGCGAAAACATTTTCCGAAACCCAGCCATGCATAAGTATGGCTGGGTTGGGGCCCAAAATGCCTCAGTGATAATTTTACAAGACTTTCGTTGGTCGTCTGATCTTATCGGCTGGAGTGATTTCTTGCGACTTTTGGAAGAAGACGAACCTGTCAGATTACCTGCCCCGAGAAATCAGCACAAAGAAGATATTTTGATCAACACTCAAGTTGCTTTCTTTGCCCAGGAAAAAGTGAGATAAGATACAAGGGATCTCATCAATCTAGAGATAGAGAGGAGGATAGGATGATGGACTGTCGTTGGAAATATTTCCACTTTAGACATGAATTTCTGCCAGAAGTTCAGAAAAAAATTACGCCATGTGGGTACTGTTTTTCCATATTTATCTTAGGGTAGTTTTCCATTTTTCACTATATTTTTAGATTTCTTATGTTTATTTACATGTTACGCCTAAACTCCCATGTCACAGCCACATGTCGCGATCACATGTCACTTCTTTTTTAATATAGAAGCCGTGACATGTGACATGTGTATCCATTTTGCCTGAAATTGTGCGCGACTTGTGCATGTCGCGCCCATGGAGAATATGCCAGAGAACTAAGACTAAAACAAAAATACTTTAGAAAATACTAAGGACCAGTAATAACTCAATATTAGCAAATATTAAAGGGCCTGACACACTAGAATAAAAAATCAAACAAAACATTCTATCAAAATGAATAAAAGGCCTACCAAACTAAAATAAAAATGAAAAAAATTCTATTCAAAAAATCATATAGAGTCTTCTTCTAACACAATAAAAAAATCTATTTTCAAATAAAAAAATTATATTTGAAACAATGAAAGACATAGCATAACAATTAAAAATAATTAAAATAAAGATAAAGGGACTACAAACTCACTAAAATAGAAAATCTATTTCAAAATACTAATCAATAGTTTATCCGTTTCCCATCAGCCTTGATAATGGCTTTAATTCGACGCAGCACGCTTTCAATTATGTCATTGATTTTCTTCACGGGAAAATTGAACAAAGTCTCTTTTATGCGTGCCTCAAATTCCTCTTTACTTTCCGATGTAATCTTTCGTTCGATTGCTTGCTTGTTCAATAGGGTTGCGACTTGGGCAAAAACGTTCTCAATACAATTGATGTCTGGACTTCTAGAAGGGATCCTCATTTGTTTAGCATTTATTCTGTATAGTGCAGCTCTAGCAATTTTAGATTGCTGTCTTGGACAGTTGTCTTGAACAATGCGTTTTCCTTTGGGGTCAATCGACTTCTTTAGTGCGGCTGGGAAATATTTTTTGATGATGTTTGCATACTTCTCACCCGTGATAGTACCATAGTACCTTTCGCATAAAACAACGCCTTTGTTATAGGAGATACCAACTATGAATTTTAAATTGGTAACCCCAGCTTTTCCAGCTTTAGCTGTGCAACCAAATTCTAGTCCCTCATTTGGCAATCTCCAAAGTCTGGCCTTCGGAGCACGGGCCTGGTCAAGGGGATTTTGCTTCCAAGCAAATCCTTTCCCATCAACATACATGGCAACTCCTCTTTTTTTATTTTTTTTATTTTATTTATTCTTTATTTTAAGTTGGGTGGTATCTAGAAAATTACAAGTAAGTTTCTAATCAAATCCAACTGTCATAAAAACATTAAAAATATATATATTGAAAAAAAAGAACTGAGAAAAAAAAACTATGTACAACTTTTACAAGTGCAGATAGGTAAGACATTTTTTAGAGCATTTTTAAAGGAATCTAAATTTTCAAGCGACTTAATAGAGGATGGTAGTTTGTTCCAGGTTGAAACTGCTCTAAAGTCAAATGTGTTAACACCAAATGCACTATTGTATTTTTTATATAGAGGAAGAGAAAGAGTATGACCAGAACGAAGCTTATAACGTGACTGCAATGCCGTGAATATGCCATGCATGATACGTGGTCCAAGGCCATGTGTAGATTTAAATACTTCCATGAGGAGAAGTTTTAGGTTTCGTGTATGAATACTCACCGCATTACAGTCAGTTAATAAGTCGTCATATTCCGAGATGGTTTTGTTTTTCAAAGCACATAGTGCTCTGTGATGGCATTTCTCAATAAGGCTGCTACCCCCTTTACCGCAAAACATCCAGACTAATGGGCAATAGTTAAATGGTGAGAGAATATAGGAGTTTATAAGAAGTTTTGCTTGATCTTCTGATAAAAAATGTCTCGCCCTTCTCAATGCCCCGTTTTTGGTTAGATTTTTTACATAATTCGGTGACGTGAGGAATAAAAGATAATTTTGCATCGATTTTTATACCCAGAAGTTTCACGACATCGACGTTCTTAATGTTGTTTTTACCAACAGGAAGAGAAACATCGGCGTTAAAAGTACCGGGGTAAATAAGTTGAAACTTGGAGGGATTTGCAACCATTGAGTTATGCTTAAATCAATCAAGAACAATGCTTAGTTGGTGTAAAAGGTTTGCGTTAACTTCATCCAAGTTTGATCCAGAAGAAGATAAAGTATTATCATCTGCAAAATTTAAAATTTCATCTATGATATAAAATAGATCGTTTATGAATATATTAAAAAGTAATGGCCCAAGGATAGACCCTTGGGGTACTCCTAATAAAATATCGAGCCATGAACTTAAATGAGAACCTATACGAACTCTGTGCTTCCTATTGCTTAAATAGCTGTGCATTAATTGGAAGGCACTCTCACTGAGCCCGTATGCCGAGAGTTTTGCCAAAAGTAAGTTGTGAGGTAAACAGTCAAAGGCTTTAGATAAGTCAATTAAGATTGCTCCCACTTTTTGGTCATTTGCTATAGCACTCTGCCAATTCCTCAACATGTTCAAAATGGCATGTTGAGTGCTATGACCTTTTCGAAAACCACACAAGAATTTTGAAAAATGTGGTTCGAGATGGGCGTTTAATTGATTTACTATTAAACGCTCAAAGATTTTAGAAACAACTGGGAGTAAGCTTATTGGTCTATAATTGACCTTATCAGTAAGTGAGCCTTTTTTGAGAACAGGAGTGATATCAGCAAGCTTAAGCCTGTCTGGAAATGTCCCAGATTCCAGGCACTTATTAAAACATGAAGTTAAGAATGGAGCACAGACGTTTGCTGCAATTTTAAGCACACGAGTTGGTATAGTCCCACTTACAGATTTAGATTTATTTAGGCTTGAATTAACTTTGAGAACGTCAGTCTCTTCAACTCTGGAAAAATCAAAAACCTCGTCAGTGTTCCTTTGAGAAATTATTTCTTTGATACTTGGATGTTTTTCAAATGGTTTTATAAAATTTTTACCGGAACTCTGATTTTAGTTTTGACTATCCCAAGTTGGGATTTCGAGTGTCTCAGTAACCCTATTGAAATAAGAGTTGAAAATATCGGCAACGCTTTCATTTGATGTATGTAAATATATTCTTTTATTTGCTTAAAGCAAATAAAAGAATATATTGGAGAACAATATGTTTTATGGACCGTAATGTACAAAGCAAACAACGGGTGCTATATTATGAGAAAGAATTTTCTTTCGGTAAACAATTCCCCTATATTGATTGAAGTTATGAAAGAGAGAGAAAGAGAGTACAGAAGGTTAATACACATGTCTTTCAATTTCTTTTAATCTATGAAAACGCACTGAAAGCTTTTTAAAATTGAAAGTTCGTAAATTGCCTAGATATTTTATCATGGTTAGTATAATTATACGTGAATTAACATATTTTATGCACGGATCGCGAATCGTAAATCGTTAGATCGTGCATCTTGAATTACACCAACCCGCCAAAATTAATTTTTCTGTCAGGCGAGACCAATTTAATTTATTGTTCTACGGGCAGATCGTCGGCAAAATATAATATTTCATTTATCAGGGTTTGGTGAAGTACCAAGAAAATGTTTTCCTAAAAATAACTGGCTCAAAAATTCACTTTTTTTATCTTCGATGAAGATCATAATAAAATCTTAGTGTATGGAATGCTTGATTTTCTAAATTTTTCAATTTCTTGAATTAATTTTCAGTTTTATTAAATTTAATTCTTACAAATAGCTAGTGCGTAAAATATATTGTAGTGGAAATTCAATATTATAATTTTTTTGATTTTAGCAAAAATAGGGTCGGTCGGGCCCGTAGAACAACAAGTTAAATTGGTCTCGCCTCAATCCGCCAACTTAAATTTCCTCTGAAAGATTTTTGGGACCATCCACCAGATTAAAATTCTCCCCAAAATTTCTTCTTTTGAGGTACTCAAAACGCTCCAGTGGGCAGGATGGTGCTAGGGAATGATTTCATCCTTTAAACGGAAAAATCCTAGGGCCCACTTTCATTTTAGATGAAAAAAACAACTTCAAAGATTTTGCTTGATGTTATCACGGAACTTCCATCCAGTGAATAATATTAAAGATGTAGTTTAGCACCAAAGTTTCTTAAAAGTTTTACTTTCATTGTATTAACCATGTCTTATCTGGTTGCTATTCTTAGCTTTGAGGGGAATTTTTAATCGCTACTTTTTCGTTGAAATACAGAAAAGAAGTAAAAGAGAAGGACGAAATAAGCTTTCATGCAAAAACGTGTAAGATATAATAAGAGGCAACTGAGGAAATTCGCCAATTTTAATTGAAGTAATAGCCAATGGAATACTTCTTGCAGTCGGCACATTTCTATCTTTATGTATCATGTATTTGTATTTTTATTGAACATGTGTTTAAAAATAATTAGGGTAAAAATAAAATTACAATGGCAAAAGCGAATGAACACCTAATGACGTCGTGAACCATATTATAATGGGATAAATTTCGGTTCCAACTACGAAAATAAGTCAACTTTTGATATGTTAATATATATCTCCTCGCCCTATTCCAAAATAGATGACTCTTATTCGACTAGAAAAAAAGTTTTGCTAAAAATTTTTTTAATGTTTTTTCAAAAATTTCAATTTCTACCCGAACTGCGAAAAAGCTCTCAAAATAACACATAACTGCGCAACCCCAATGAGAAACTACCATAAAAAAGACGTTAGATGGATGTTAAATGGACGTTGTGCTAAAGATTTTATTTAAAAAAGTCCATAAGATAAAAGTTTGTTTACATAATCTTAGGTTCCAAATAAAATAGCAGGGGAGGTTTGAATAAAGGAACAAGTGTGAACAGACTTAATCAAAACCAACTTTTCACTGTGTACAGTCTTAAAGCTCTAAAATCAAAATTCTCTTGAAGTGTATAGTCTTTTAAATATCCCAGTGTTTTAAGTTTGCTTTTGATTTGCTTCAAAGATTTCGTTCTTAACGAAAGATCTTCGCAAATCTTAGTGTCTTCAAACAGTTATCCATACAATATTTTTATTTCTTGTAAATTGTAAGTGGAATGCATAACAAATAAAAGTTCAGCACAAACATGACTGTCACAGTTTCGTTCGATATCCATAAACCTTTTCCCAACGAAGCATTGGAAGGGATATCGTCTAATACATCTTGAAGATAGCCTTCGGTTCTTTTCATGCATGCTAACAACATGCCATAATTATGGATGTCCCGAGATCGCTTTATTTTGGGAAACTCCCTGAGTACTTCAGCTGATCGATCTCTATGTGTTAAATCACTCCAAAATGCATGCGCTATAGGATCGGCAGTAAATCTTCTGCCAACTTGTGAAATGACACCAAGTTATCACAGAGCTTCCATGAATCGTGCAAGTCTTTGAATTGTCGGTTCACATGGAATGGAATAATCAATATCCCCTCCAGTCTAAAATAATAAATCATTAATGTAAGACTATTGTGCCTTAACGGTCCGGTAGCTAAGGGTAATGGATTTTACTTGGAAGTTTTAAATAAATTGGAGAACAAGCATGGGATTCCCTTGTTATTATTTTTCAGCTTTCACGTTTATTGAGTTCAAATCACGTGAGAAAAGTGTCACAATTGTTATAAAAAACACCTTACATAGCAATGGTGCCGAGTATTCTTAAACTAACATTTACCTTTGGAGTCTCTCTCCTTCGAAATCTTGCAAGAAAAAGCCATTTGTTGTACAAATTGGAACGGTACGCGCTTTCAGACTGCATGTACTCCTCTTCTCTGTGCTCTATAAATAAATAACGTTTTTAACTCTTTGAATCCCAGTTGTACATTTGAATGCGGAGTTACTTACTTCAATAGCTAAACCACCTCGACAGTTTACTCTTTTCAAAATATTGTTCAGGATTGGAGACACTCACCTGATCATAAACCATCATAGTACCCTCTTCAAAGAACACATTTTTGCCTTATCTGATTGCTTAGCTATAAAAGTGTATTTTCGGGAGGAGTTTGATTTTGTAGGTCTGGAGATTACATCGCAATTTTCTGCGGAAATCTTTTTAGCAATTAGATCATTATTGAACAAAACTCGATATCCGATAGCAGTCAACTAAAAGAATGTATTCGATTTTCCACAAAGTGAACTGCAAAAGCATCTGTATCATGACTGGGATAGATCAAATATCAAATTTATCGGTAAAAGGGTAAAAAACGTAATAACTAATAAAGCCCAGAAACAATTCCAGGTTGTGAAACCCCCACCACTTTTTATATATTAAACCAAGAACTCGAGCGCCTAGGTCTGATCTACACGATCAATTTAGATAGAATTAAACTTATTAAATGGCCTCATTTACACCAGCTTATCTTCAAGCCAAAATCACATCACAGTGTTGAATCTATCAAAAGGGATCCAGAATTTCCGCATTCTTTTCACCGTTCAAAATTTGTGGCCCACTAGTAATTAACATTAATTGTGAATGAACATACAAAGGTACTTACGTATTATGCTAGTTTTCATTCCAGCAATAGCTAGCGCCAATAAGACTGCCGTCGTCTTTCCTGATTCCGGGGATCCTATGATAAGAGGTGTCACTGGATGATCCATGGGCGTGTTCAAGCATGTAATGTTGAGCGAGTAAGCAAGGGCTGCCAAAGTTACAAGGAAGGACTGCTTTGTTTTGTTGAAAGTATGATCGGACAACATATTTCAGGGCGTTTTCTGCATTACCAAAGCGCGTTTCCTCGGAAGTTTCTATAAATTTATAAATTAAAGTTAAATACACCATTTAGTAGTGTCGACTGCGCACGCCTTCAAACAATTTTCCATTGTTTTGATTTTAGCGACGGCTTTTTATAAAGGTAAATTCCGGTTCTCGTAAGGAAACCTAGCAGATAAAGAACTCCTTTTAATCATAACTTCTTTTCCTATTGATGAATTTTTGTGAAATTTTCAGCAGAGATCCATAAAATTATTATTGATATCATGTTCAAATATCTAAATCATTCTTTTTAAGGAAAAGAAAAAAATGACAATGTTTACATTCCTCTAACCTTCCACAGTACTAAAGTGCGCATTTTTACTTACCGTTTTTACGGTGGAGATAGCGAGACTCCTAAACGGTGTATTGTTGTGAGGAATTTCATATTGACTTTCAGGCTATACTCTGAGCTTTATTGGACCATTTAACTTTTGGATCCTAAGGTCCCTAGTCTAGTTAGGTAAGCGTAGGAAAAAAATTTGTCGGCGGCAAGGGCTGAAAGCCCGACTGGAGCGAAACCCCAGGAAGGAAAAAACGGCTAAGCTGAAGCCCCAATCTTACAACGCCAGATCTCGGCGTTGTAGAAATGAATGAACTTTGAGAAATTCGTGAAATGAGAAATGAAAACTTCCGTCAAAGTCGCAGATCGTGTTGTTTTGATTTTTGAGGAGTGAGTGATTGAAAAATGGCTGACTTCTAGTGGAAATTTTTAATTGAAAAGATGTTTTGTTTCTTGTTTCTTATTTGAAACAAGAAACATGTTATCTTCTTTGGCTCATTTTTGGTTGTTTTTTTGTTTTGATTTGAGAGGCAAGAGAAGATGGAAAATCTTGTAACATCAGTTATCAGAACTTGTTGACTTGTTATCTTTTCCTATTCATAACTCATTCAATTTTAGAAATGGAGTATTCAGATTGCAAAACACTATGGACTGTGATTTTTTTTTCACTTCAGCTTTCTTTTTCCTAGGTTTACATCATGTGGTGATCAAAGGGATAACCCAGGTACAGTAGCTAACAATTATTTATAAGACTTTTTAATTTTCCAGGACTCACAAGTCAAAGGTTCTTTATCAAAAATATATGGTTGTTGGAGACTACTACGCGACACTGACACAATGTCGTACGTATTGGAAGTGCTACAAACTTTTGTGAATATCTACCTGGTTATCCCTTTGTTTTGAGTTGAATACATACCGTATCTTATCCCTATGATAAAATTACAAAGTTTTGAGTAGAAATAAAGTTATGGTAAGGCAGCACTGACAAATTTATCCAGAACATATTTTCTTTCAAATTATGAAATATTCTTACAACATTTAAAAATGATTAATTTTTTTCCCCATGCTTATCTTTTACTCAATTCTAGTATTTTTTCCAAAACTTATATGCTTACGTAGTGGGAAATTTAGCAGAATTTATGGAGAATATTAAGAATTCTCAGTTTGGCAACAAAAATTACTCAAATGTACTGTACTATAACTTTAAACATCATTTACATATTTTTAAATTGCCAGATTAGTGTGGCATGTCACATGTTCAACAACCCAATTTTTCCACAGCTCACTTGTTCAACAAATACTTGTCAAATTGGATGTTGAACAAGCGGGTTGTGGAACAAATGGGTGCCAAAATGATCGACAACCCAGTTGATTGACAATCCACTTGTTCGACAATCTATGTAGTTGTTCGAGAAAAGAGTGTTGAATGGTGGTTGTCGAACAACCATGCTGTCGAGCAAATGGGTGTCGAACTAATAACTGTCAAACAACTGGTCTAACAAATGTACCATCGAACAAGTATACTGTCGAACAAGTGGGATTTCCCCAAAATTATAGTTGTACGTAGATGAAAATTTATCAGAATTTATTTTACGGTGAAAATTCAGAATTCTCAGTCTGACAACAAAAATTTCTTGAATAGGTAATTTTAATTTACATAATTATATTAAATTGTAAGATTCGTGTGGCAAGAAAACTCATAAAAAAATTCAGCCATAAATCTTAAAGTGTAAGTTTAATTTTTCAGCATTTTTGGTGTGACGAGAAAATTATTCAGCACATAGCCACAATCTATAAAAAAAGGTCAAAATTTACAGTAATTCTCTTCTCACAACAAAAATAGAGCATTCTTCTAAATTTATAAATACGTTTACCCAAAAACTTTTCTGTCACCATATAAATTCTGTATTTTCTATCAGAGCTACTGTATCTTATCACAGCACTAAATTCTGCAAATTTCAATTTTTCACAAATTAAATTTGTGCATGTCAGATTTTACATTTTTCATGACAGACTGAAATACTTAATTATAATAATACACTGATAATAATAATTAAGCACCAATGTGTCATTGTTTTGAGGTTGGAGTTTTAGTTATTCAACATGAAATCTTTTACTAGCATCAAAAGGTCTATCCATTTAATTTTCTATGCGTACGTATAATTTTCCTGTGCTTGGCTGGTACGTTACATGCTGACAGTCAGGACTGGTCAGGACAGGTTGTTTTTTGTAGCAGTGAGTCTGTTGAAGAGGGTCGGGCTGTCAGACAGCAGCCTGGCAGTAATGACATTGAGAGTGACGAGAGGGACAATCTTTGGAGTTTCTTTAAACTAACCGGGAAACGCTGTTTATTCTCACAATAACCTAAAAATGGTTTTCAAACCGTACCAAAAATTTTAGTCAACTGCATATTATGTTATTATCGTGAGATATTAAAAGTGTCAGAATTATTGATTAGTAGTGATATGTTATTATTCTAAAAATAGTGTCAAAATTTTTTCAAAAAGGTTATATTGCTGGGTACTTTTGAGCAGAGTTCCTGCCTGGTTAGTGTTCCTGTTTTATTCATAAAAAAGGTTGTTGGAGAGGTTCACTTAGCCACAATGAGACTAGAGTAATCAAGTTCCTTAACAAGTAGTCTGAAAGTATTAAAATGAAAAAGCAAAAAGTATTTAGGTGCAACCAAAATAGAAAAAGTATTTTTTACCTTGAATGAGCTAGCAAAAAGCCCCAAAAACACAACATATACCACCAACCTGCATAGGGAAAAATTGAATAATCCTTGTACACTTTTGATGATTCTAGAAAACTGTAGCTGAATTGCAAATACTTACCTTCTAAGAATGTATGAATAACTAAAAGTTTCAAAACTTGAAAAGTGGCTCATCCTTTTACCACCCAAAATTCAAAACAAAGTGGTCTGTCGGCTTTTCTCCCTCCAAAATTTAGGAAAGCACTCCTCCGTTCTCACAACCTCCAAAATGAAGCCGTGGCATTATGTTCTAGTCTGTTAATCAGCAGCCTCTCGCCAACTTTTGCTCGCTCTCCTACGCAGCTCCTATTCTAGGAAACGTCTGCCGCCTTTATGTTCCCGCCCTCTGACATGATTAATTAACAGACTAGTTTGCTAGTCTAGGCCAAATTACACGAAATTTAATACCGTTTAAATTTTTCAAAAATACAAAATCGCTAAATCAAATACACGCGAAAAACTTTCAAAGTAGGTCGAAAATCGAAAATACTTATTTGTTACCCTTAATTACTATTTTTGTCACTATATTTGGTATGTTTAAAACAAATACGTTGTGTTTCAAAAAAAATCAGTCATTTTCTTGCTTTATTCCCACTTTTTGAAGATGCATAATTTAATGAAACGCGAAATTTAATACATGTGAAAAACGTCTCTTCGAAAAAATTTTGAATTTTATACACGCAAAATATAATACCAATAAGGTACTGTAAGTAAAACAACCCCTCAGAGCCACCATTCTCAGCCTGTTACCTTGTTACCCCCTGTTACCCTTTTAGTAGCAAAGCCTCTAAACCTATTACCCCGCCCGGGAGCACTTTTCTCTACAGTACTTTACACTCATGCAATGTAAGGACTAGCCTGGATATCCAGGCTGTAAACTATTTCACAGTCTAGTTTTTGATATTTTATGTTCTGGTTTACAGCCTGGTCTCCCTAGAGCGATTTGCATTCTCTTTAAGAGAATGCAGTCCGCTTGCTTGCGCTCACTTCGCTAAAACCGTAAGGGCCAATCTACACGGCGTTGAGCAATTCTAAAGCAAAAATAGGATAGTCCTCCAGTTGCTAGTAAAGATAGGGCTTTCTGTTATATGAAAACATGAAAAAGAAGAAAACAGAGGCAAGTTCATTTTCCAAAAAACTTGGCTGGTCATGATAATGCATGCAAACTTTTTTTATGGACTTTGGTGTAATCTTTGGATGTTTTAAATAGTTTTAGATCTTGTAAGACTGCTTTTTATTAATTTCTGTTTTGCTGCCCTGGGTTGGCTAGGAATCATGGGTTTTCACTTTCATTCTCTAGGGAGACCAAGCTCTATAATTTTAGAACTTTGTATGTTGAGGTAAATTTTGTTTTTTCTAAAATTTTGAGCTTGGATATCCAGGCTATGTAAGGACATCTTTTTTTTCTTTCTCCACCAAATGTTTGCTCTTTTTATGTATAATATAATATAATCATTTGAGAAATATGTTTTATTTTTTCACCTTTACCAACTCGCACTTTCAATTTGCAACTCGTGAATTTTGTGTGTTAAAATGCAACTTGTAACTCGCAACTCGCGATTTTATTAGTTAAAATGCAACTCGTAACTCATGAGAAGTAGCTCGCAACTTGCATCTTATCATATCACATTGTTGTTGAGTAAAAAGGTTTATATTGTCATACTTACTGTATGTATTCTTAATTTATCAAATTATGTCTTATATTTTAATAAACCTTTAAGGCGTTCACGCAAAGAAATTATTTCAGTTCGTTCTTTCAACTGACTAGACTGGCATGCCAGTCGGGCTGGAACAAGATCATGCGGGAAAAGTGAGCGTAGGAGTTAGGTAAGCGCAGAAAAAATTTTTGTCGGCGGCAAGGGCTGAAAGCCCGACTGGAGCGAAACCCCAGGAAGGAAAAAGCTTCTAGGCTGAAGCCCCAATCTTACAACGACAGATTTCGGCGTTGTAGAAATGAGAAATTCGAGAAATGAGAAATGAAAACTTCCGTCAAAGTCGCAGATCGTGTTGTTTTGATTTTTGAGGAATGAGTGAAAGAAGAAAGATGGCTGACTTCTAGTGGAAATTTTTAATTGAAAAGATGTTTTGTTTCTTGTTTCTTATTTGAAACAAGAAACATGTTATCTTCTTTGGCTCATTTTTGGTTGTTTTTTTGTTTTGATTTGAGAGGCAAGAGAAGATGGAAAATCTTGTAACATCAGTTATCAGAACTTGTTGACTTGTTATCTTTTCCTATTCATAACTCATTCAATTTTAGCGCCAATATTATCGTTTATAGTTTGCTCGCGGCTTATCCGCCATTATTGTTGTTATTACTTTTACGCTTAGTCAGCATTTATTATACCAAAGCATTATTGTATAATGGTAGACCTAGTTGCGAAACATATAATATATCTCGTGTTAGTAAACAAACACGCACGTCTCCACTACTCAATTATCGTGGTGATAGGTGCGAGATCATACTCACACCATCGTCTTCAAGACTCACTGCTTTTATGCAAACAAACATTTTAAATCATCATGGCGAACAACAGAGCTCCTAAACAGTGGAGCCTCACTCGCAATGAAACTATAACTTCGTTTGAAAGTTGGAGACAAAATCTGCTGTACACCTTATCTTTGGATGCTAGCTTCGCCACCTTTCTACTGCCTAATACAACATGGTTGAAGAAAACCAGAGCAGCTCCCCTTGGTGGCCTCCAAGATGATGCAGAAGACGTCCCCAACCGTAGAACTGCTGCCCAGAAGGTAGCCCAACTAGATTTATTATTGGGACAAATCGCAAATTTTTTGCCCCATAATTTCGCGCAACACCATCGTCAAAAACAGCACCTCAGTCGAATCAATCTGGCAATCCATCCGCGCCCACTATGGTTTTCAGTCTACCGGTGCACACTTTATCGACTTAATCAACATCCAGTTAAAACCTGATGAAAGACCAGAGGACCTTTTTCAACGTTTAATGGCCTTTGTTGAAGACAGTCTTTTGAACGAGAACAGTGGATTAACCCACCATGGCGAAGCCATTGGAGAAGAAGAGGAATTAACACCAACCCTTGAGAACTTTATTGTTTTACAGTGGCTCCATTTGCTACACAAGGACTTACCTACTCTCGTCAAACAGAGATATGGTACAGAATTACGCTCTCGAACATTAGCTTCCATAAAACCTGAAATATCGCAAGCAATGGACTCCCTCCTCGAAAGTATCCAGTCTAATGACGAAGCCAAAGTCTTACGTTCAGCTTCATCGTTCCATCGCTCAAAACAACCCTCATCGTCAACACGTCGACCATCCTCCATCAAAGCATCATGCCCACTATGTTCGTCCATGAACCGGCCATCCAACCACTTCCTTAGCAAATGTCAGTTCCTCCCAGACCAAGACCGAAGATTCATGGCCAAAGCCCGCCTTATTGCTGCCCTTGACGAGAATGACCAACCTGAAATTGACCTCCAATCTGCTGAGGACCTACCGTCCCAAGTTGCAGCCATCAGCTTACCATCATCAACAAGACGTGTCCAAATCAAATCCTCTCCTGTTGTTAACATGACATATAAACAATATGACATTTCTACGACACTGGACACAGGCTCCGAAACTAACATGATCAGTGAATCTACGGCACGCCTCATACACGCTCCCATAACTCCAAGTTCGCAGAGCGCTGTCCAAGCGGATGGTCAGTCCGAACTCTCAGTAATTGGTGAAACTCGAATTAACTTGACATTCCATAACAAAACATTTTCTTTGGAAGCACTAGTTGTTAAAAACCTTGATGGAGATGTTATTGCAGGTATACCTTTTCTTAGTGAGCACGACATTACGCTCAGACCCTCAAAGAGACAAGTCAACTTTAGTGATGGGTCAGCCTACGTTTACAACAACCTACGTACCTTCAAACACCCTGCTAATGTTAAAAGAACGAGCTCGTACATCCTCCGTTCCCCAGCCACCACAGTATGGCCCAACGAGTATTTAGAAATGACTGTACCCCCGGAATGGGATGAACAAGACATAGTCCTCGAGCCCCGCTCTGGCGATAGCAGCAACCGACACCTTTCATGCCCGCCCCCTATGATCACCCGCCCGAAAGCTGGCAAGATCCGTATACCTAATTCCACGGACCAACCCAAAGTGCTACGCAAGAACCAGCAGTTTGCTCAGATCATCACAGCATCAGATCCATCACCAACTGTTCCATCTTATCTCCCTGACCAATCATTTGAAGCAATCACACCTACACCTCCATTACACACCATCTTACTGGATGAAAGTAACCAACTCCCGCCCGACGTCCGGTCTGCTTTCAAAGATCTTCATCAAGAATTTTCATCCGTATTCGATCCCTCGTTTCCAGGATACAACGGAGCCAGTGGACCAATCAAAGCAATTGTCAATATGGGTCCAGTTGAACCTCCTCAACGTAAAGGGAAGGTTCCGCAGTATTCAAACGATAAACTTCACGAACTCCAAGCTAAATGTGACGAGTTAGAGAGACTCCAGGTCCTTCGTAAACCAGAGGATCTTGGTATAACTCCAGAGTATCTTAACCCTTCGTTTCTCGTGAAGAAACCTTCAGGTGGATTTCGTCTTGTTACTTCCTTTGGTGAAGTAGCCCAATACTCCAAACCGCAACCCGCCCTCATGCCTGACGTTAATGCAACCCTCCAATCAATTGGCCAGTGGAAGTATATCATCCAAACCGACCTCACCCAAGCATTCTACCAAATTCCGCTTGCAAGGAACTCTGTTAAATATTGTGGAATATCAACACCTTTTCGTGGCGCCCGTGTCTACGCCAGATCTGCGATGGGCATGCCTGGATCGGAAACTGCATTAGAAGAGCTTCTGTCCCGCGTCCTCGGTGAACTTATTGAGAACGGCTACGTAGCCAAAGTTGCCGACGATCTTTACTGTGGAGGGAATACACCTAGAGAACTTTTATCGAATTGGCGCAAAGTATTGACAGCACTTAACACTAACAAACTAACGTTGTCCGCTCGCAAGACCGTTATTGCTCCCAAGTCCGCCACCATTCTCGGTTGGATATGGTCAGAAGGAACCTTGAAAGCCTCATCACATCGTATTTCTACTCTCTCCACCTGTGCTCGCCCCGATAAAGTTAAAGGCTTACGATCCTATTTGGGTGCCTACAAGTTTCTATCACGTGTCATCCCAAATTGCTCGACCTACCTCGCACCGTTAGAGTCATTAGTTGCTGGCAAAGCCTCCACCGACGCTCTTAACTGGACCGATGAGCTCCTTCAAGTTTTTCGTGATTCCCAGTTACATCTACACAACAACCGTTCAATCACCATCCCTCAACCAGATGACCAACTGTGGATTGTCACAGATGGCGCAGAAAAACTTCCCGGTATCGGTTCAACCCTGTACGTACAGCGTAACGGCTCCTTAAAGATTGCTGGATATTTCAGTGCCAAGTTGAAGGAACGTCAGATCTCATGGATCCCATGCGAAATCGAAGCCTTAAGTATTGCTGTGTCTCTACTCCACTTCAGCCCGTACATCATACAGTCCAAGCATCAAGTCTCTGTACTAACCGACAGCCAACCCTGTGTTCAAGCACATCAACGTCTACTTAGAGGAAACTTCTCCCACAGTAATCGCCTAACCACCTTTCTCTCTGCTGCCAGTCGTTTCAACGCCCAGCTCCAACACCTGGCTGGTAGCACAAATGTACCATCAGACTTCCAGTCGCGCAACGCAGCTGAATGCCTCGATACTTCTTGCCAGATCTGTTCCTTCGTTAACAATCTACAATCCGCTTCGGTATTGAAAATAAACATTGATGACATCACAGCAGGAACCTCCAAAATGCCATTTGTCAATCGACCTGCATGGATTTCACTTCAAGCTGATTGCCAAGACCTTCGACGTTGCCATGCCTACCTTAAACAGGGTACTCGTCCTTCAAAGAAACTGACTAACATTAAGGACACGAAACGCTATATTCAGAACTGTACAATCTCTCGAGATGGCTTGTTAGTTGTTCCACACAAAGAAGCATTTGCCCCCGTCAAAGAACGTATCGTTGTTCCACGAAAGGTCCTGCCTGGATTGCTCACCGCCCTTCACATCAAGTTAGTCCATCCCACGCAGTTTCAACTGAAGAAAATCTTCTCAAGGTATTTCTTCGCCCTCGATATTGACTCAGCTCTCCGTGCCACCTGTGAGAATTGTCATACCTGCTTCTCACTCAAGAAGATTGACCACAGCTCTCTGGAAGCTCCATCCACGACATCCGACCCTCCCCCAGCCATCGGATTATCCTTTGCCGGTGATGTTCTTCGACGTGAAAAACAGTTCATACTTGTCCTGCGAGAGTCCGTCACATCATACACTCTTGCATGTATCATAGACAGTGAGGACCACATTAACTTACGTAATGGACTGATTCAGCTTTGTGTTGGATTAATTCCTTTAGACGGTCCCTCTGCAACCATTCGTACTGACCCTGCTCCTGGCTTTCAAAAACTTGTCCAGGACACAGTTTTGGCTCAACACAGAATCATTATTGAGCTAGGCCGTGCGAAAAACATCAACAAGAATCCAGTCGCGGAGAAGTCAATTCAAGAACTCGAAGACGAAATCCTCAAGCTTGACAGAGACCGTTCCACCGTTACCAACTCCCAACTCGCCATAGCAGTAGCCAATTTGAATTCACGGTTACGCTCACAAGGCTTATCATCTCGAGAAATGTGGACCCAACGTGATCAATTCACCTCCACTCCCCTACCGCTCGACGACCAGAAGCTCATAGAAGAACAACACCACCGCCGTTTAATCTACAACATGCGCCACAATCAGATCAGCTGCAAGCCTTCCCGTAACGATCTACCTATCCCTGAAGGCTCAATTGTCTACATCAACACTGAACGGAACAAGACTCAATCTCGTCCACGCTACATCGTCTCATCCCAGGACGGCCCTTGGTACCGGGTAAAGAAGTTCATCGGTACCCAACTCAGGAATCATTCCTACAGAGTCCACCGTAATCAACTGTCATACATACCCATCCCAGACCCTCCTTCGTGCGGTCAACCCACCACACACAATGACGAGGAAGAAACCACCCACGAAACTGAATCACCGCCTGACACCAACACTGCCATCAGTGCCCCACTGCAACCTCGCCCAACAGTGGAACCCCCATCAGTGCCGATACCTCCTGCGGCTTTGACAGAACCTCCAACCTCTGTCAATGTTACCCCCAACGTTCAATCGCAAACACCTGACGTTGATATATCACGCCCAAAGCGACAGACTCGTCTCCCTGTCCGCTTTAGCGATTACGATATGAGCTGAACTGTAACAGCCAGAAAGTTAATGTTTTCGTCGTTTGCAGAACACTATTCAGATTTATTGTTCCTGTCATTTATAGATCGCCCACGTCACGCATCGTGGGATTTGATTTTGTTGTTACTAAAGCTGTGACAGCTTGGTGTATTATATTCTCTTGAATATCATGTGATAACGTGTGTTTCTTATTCTACTATTGTTTGGTTGTTTTTGGTTTATCGTTCACTACACGTTTAGTATCCTTGAGACTCGAACTCAAGAAGAGAGAGACATAGAGATGAGGCATCACGCCAATATTATCGTTTATAGTTTGCTCGCGGCTTATCCGCCATTATTGTTGTTATTACTTTTACGCTTAGTCAGCATTTATTATACCAAAGCATTATTGTATAATGGTAGACCTAGTTGCGAAACATATAATATATCTCGTGTTAGTAAACAAACACGCACGTCTCCACTACTCAATTATCGTAGAAATGGAGTATTCAGATTGCAAAACACTATGGACTGTGATTTTTTTTTCACTTCAGCTTTCTTTTTCCTAGGTTTACATCATGTGGTGATCAAAGGGATAACCCAGGTACAGTAGCTAACAATTATTTATAAGACTTTTTAATTTTCCAGGACTCACAAGTCAAAGGTTCTTTATCAAAAATATATGGTTGTTGGAGACTACTACGCGACACTGACACAATGTCGTACGTATTGGAAGTGCTACAAACTTTTGTGAATATCTACCTGGTTATCCCTTTGTTTTGAGTTGAATACATACCGTATCTTATCCCTATGATAAAATTACAAAGTTTTGAGTAGAAATAAAGTTATGGTAAGGTAGCACTGACAAATTTATCCAGAACATATTTTCTTTCAAATTATGAAATATTCTTACAACATTTAAAAATGATTAATTTTTTTCCCCATGCTTATCTTTTACTCAATTCTAGTATTTTTTCCAAAACTTATATGCTTACGTAGTGGGAAATTTAGCAGAATTTATGGAGAATATTAAGAATTCTCAGTTTGGCAACAAAAATTACTCAAATGTACTGTACTGTAAACTTTAAACATCATTTACATATTTTAAATTGCCAGATTAGTGTGGCATGTCACATGTTCAACAACCCAATTTTTCCACAGCTCACTTGTTCAACAAATACTTGTCAAATTGGATGTTGAACAAGCGGGTTGTGGAACAAATGGGTGCCAAAATGATCGACAACCCAGTTGATTGACAATCCACTTGTTCGACAATCTATGTAGTTGTTCGAGAAAAGAGTGTTGAATGGTGGTTGTCGAACAACCATGCTGTCGAGCAAATGGGTGTCGAACTAATAACTGTCAAACAACTGGTCTAACAAATGTACCATCGAACAAGTATAACTGTCGAACAAGTGGGATTTCCCCAAAATTATAGTTGTACGTAGATGAAAATTTATCAGAATTTATTTTACGGTGAAATTCAGAATTCTCAGTCTGACAACAAAAATTTCTTGAATAGGTAATTTTAATTTACATAATTATATTAAATTGTAAGATTCGTGTGGCAAGAAAACTCATAAAAAAATTCAGCCATAAATCTTAAAGTGTAAGTTTAATTTTTCAGCATTTTTGGTGTGACGAGAAAATTATTCAGCACATAGCCACAATCTATAAAAAAAGGTCAGAATTTACAGTAATTCTCTTCTCACAACAAAAATAGAGCATTCTTCTAAATTTATAAATACGTTTACCCAAAAACTTTTCTGTCACCATATAAATTCTGTATTTTCTATCAGAGCTACTGTATCTTATCACAGCACTAAATTCTGCAAATTTCAATTTTTCACAAATTAAATTTGTGCATGTCAGATTTTACATTTTTCATGACAGACTGAAATACTTAATTATAATAATACACTGATAATAATAATTAAGCACCAATGTGTCATTGTTTTGAGGTTGGAGTTTTAGTTATTCAACATGAAATCTTTTACTAGCATCAAAAGGTCTATCCATTTAATTTTCTATGCGTACGTATAATTTTCCTGTGCTTGGCTGGTACGTTACATGCTGACAGTCAGGACTGGTCAGGACAGGTTGTTTTTTGTAGCAGTGAGTCTGTTGAAGAGGGTCGGGCTGTCAGACAGCAGCCTGGCAGTAATGACATTGAGAGTGACGAGAGGGACAATCTTTGGAGTTTCTTTAAACTAACCGGGAAACGCTGTTTATTCTCACAATAACCTAAAAATGGTTTTCAAACCGTACCAAAAATTTTAGTCAACTGCATATTATGTTGACTAAAATTTTTGGTACGACTTGAAAACCTTTTTTAGGTTATCGTGAGATGTTAAAAGTGTCAGAATTATTGATTATTATTGAATATTATTGATTATTATGATATGTTATTATTCTAAAAATAGTGTCAAAGTTTTTTCAAAAAGGTTATATTGCTGGGTACTTTTGAGCAGAGTTACTGCCTGGTTAGTGTTACCGTTGTATTCATAAAAAAGGGTGTTGGAGAGGTTCACTTCGCCACAATGAGACTGGAGTAATCAAGTTCCTTAACAAGTAGTCTGTAAGTACTAAAATAGAAAAAGCAAAAAGTATTCTCCCTCCAAAATTTAGGAAAGCACTCTTCCATTCTCACAACTCCCAAAATGAAGCCGTGGCAGAATGTTCTAGTCTGTTAATCAGAAGCCTCGCACCAACTTTTGCTCGCTCTCCTGCACTTTATTCTAGCAAACGCCCGGCCGCCTTTATGTTCACGCCCTCTGACATGATTAATTAACAGACTAGTTTGCTAGTCTATCAACAGACCAACCGCAATTGTCGCGGGAGAAAGTTTGCCAACACCTGAGAAGTCGTCGAACAAACAAGTCGATCAAGTACTGTATCAATCCTACACGAGCAAACTAGACCTCCCATCTGTGTGATTTCCGTCAATCGAAGAAAGGTGGAAATCGAGCTTCTCCGCGTTTTTTTAAACGCCTTTTGGAACAAACTGCGCATTCGCATTATGCTTTCACGGCGATCTTATTGGGTTGCGAGCTTGCTTGACCGTGGTTGTATTTTCCGATTTCCAGGAATTTCATTGTTATAGCTATTATCTCCCTATATTTTAAAATAGGAAAGCTCTAGGCCGAAGAAAATTGGTAATTATACTACTGTAAACATCGGTTGATTGGTTAAAAGTATCAAATGAGTAATTTATTAAAACTTTTATTTTTGTTTTTTTATGAGGGATTTCAGGCGGGAGATGACGGGATTTCGAGGGATTGTTTTAATTTATTCGAAATTCGAAAAGCGGAGATTAAAAATGGTAGCTAAAACAAGTTCCACGGAAAAGGCGGAAGGTTCAGTTTGTTTAGTTTTCTGGTCTTGTTGATGGATACTGGTGACTACTGGTGACTTTGTGTTGGTTTTTGAAGATTTCTTAAGTTTATTAGTCATTTTTCCTGTCATATTCTTTATTTGATGATAGATTTTTGTTAAAGTGCAGTATCATTTTTTACAGGTAAAAATACTTATGGAGTCGAAAAAGGAAGATAGAGTAAAAATGTTTTTAAAAGATAAAGATGTTAAAGTAGCATGGCTTTCCTTGCTTGATTTTGGACAACCAACAACCGATCATTGCTGGTACCTTAAAAACACTCGTTTAAACGAAGGCTATACGACACAAAGAATAGTCAAAGATAAGAATGAAGACGTTTTTAGAGTTGTTATTAGTATCGAAAGATCATTTCTTGGAGTACCATTATTTATCGCCAACGCATTCAAGGGTGTAAAAACATCAGTGGGATCAGTCATTTTTAAAATGGTTCTGTGAGAGAAATTTTTCAATGTATTGGTTTTACACCCAAATATCACTGGACCGGGAATGAATTCTTTGGTTTTTTATCAACAGAAGGTTTTGAAATTACTGTTCACAAATTTTCATAAGCAATCGTTGAAAAATGTGCATGGTCAAGTTTTAATGGATATTCAGCAGGTTCGATCACGGAATGCAGGTCCAACAAATGAATTAAAATCCAAACAAGCCATTAACAATAGAAATGCCAAAATTAATGTGGTGGTCGCGCTTATGCAAGCTTCAATGATATAAAAAATAAGGATTACTGTTTTTATGGTAGAGGCCATTCAAAAAGTGCGTACGCTCTGAGGAGGGAGGGGGTTAATCAAGAAAATGTAAGTACGCTTTGCTTTGCAAATTTTTTCAAACTGTTTTTCTTAACTTTCTATTTGACATAAAATATAATTATCTGTATTCCTATCGTGATTTTCAGAGAGGTAAAACCATTTACATACATTTTTATGTTTCAGGCTATGTAACGTATCTCTTTGACAACCATGGTGATTTAGTTGAGGAAAGCATTGCTGAAAATGAAACCTTTTCAAATCGTGTTACAAAAATGATTTTAAAAAATCCTGCTGGTGTTGATATTTCCTTGAAAGATGCTGGTGGTCTTCTAATAGATAGGTCAGATTTATCACAACGTGCCTACAAAAACCTTAAAAACTTTGAGCAAGCAAAATGTCAAATTACCGGCTTATGATTCTGTCCAAACATTTCTTAAAAACCTGTTGTTTGGTTCAGTTCAACGTAAATTTTGTTATTGTCCTAACAACGTATGTATGTCTTGCGGCACTGTTGTTGATGAAACTTTAAACTTGTTTTTACAAAATCCTTTTGGTTTGAAAAACTCACCAAAACTAGTTTGAATATTTGTATTCACAGCAACAAAACGGCTGCTGTATATGATGATTTTTTATAGAATTTCTCAACATCAAATGTGTTAGCTTAAGCTGTGAGTAGTAGTGTGAAATATGATGGTTGCAGCTGGCTATGGGTAGGTTTAAAATGATAATCAGATGAAAAAACAGGATTTTTCTTTCCATAGTCCTAAACCCCAAATTTATTTTCTCAATTTTTTTCAAAAGTCAAGAATCGATAATTTTTGCTCGATCAAAAAAACATAGCAAGAATTCCTCTTACCTGCACTTTAACTGCACTATTGGAACTCTGGGTTTACAGTCTTTTTTCCATGCCAAAGCTTTTGCTTACCCCCGTTTTGTGTACAAGCACTTTTTTCTGCAGTCTCCTACAACGAAGTGTATTTTGGTATATTAGAAGGGAAGAAGTTACGGTTGAGGAATTCGCCAGTGGCAAGCTTGTGAAATATGTCAACAATAATGGTGAAATCTGCAAGAATGTTGACAAACATGGTCAGAGTAAAGCTGAAGCCTTTGTTCACTTCACGTATCAAAATCAGAAGAAAATCTTATGGTTATATCTAGAGCTGTGGCCCAGAAATTGCAACTGGTGAACATTTTGATGATCAAGGTGAACTCTTGTTTTGTGGTGGAAACCTCTCCCAAACAGCCATCAAGAACTTCTAACATCTTCACCAGTGTAACAAATTTTGTTCTGATTTATTATTAACTCTATTCAAAGATGGAGATGATCAAGCATCAGAAAAGAACACAGAAAGTGAGTAAAAACCTTTGAAGAACTTAGAACATGCTAAAACATACTTGTCATATTGTCTTTAAACAATGCGTTAAAAGAATTGTGATTGTAGCATTATTTTTTGTGTATATTGTGTGGAAGATTAAAATCCGAGTGGTGGCAACCACCTATTGCCATGTGATTTAACCTTGTAGTTACCATAGGAACAGAATTCAAGGCTCTTTATAATTGAATTTTTCTGCATAGATTAATAGAGCTGATAATCTAGAATCACTTACAATATTCTATTCTGTGTTGCTTCACTTAATTTACATTTTATTTTTTGTTAAATTTGCTTGATCCAGGGGGGGGGGTCAAGCAGTTACAAGACACTATGCCTACTAACTGCTTTCTTCGCAAGAAGTTAGTAACACCACCACCCTTGAAAAAGGCTTTTTGACCTTCATGAATGCAATAAAATCAGAGAAAACAAAATTTAATATCTTAGATTCAATTTTCCATCTTTCAATAGGAAAATTTTAGAAAATCAAATTACAATGGCAACCAACAAATCGTTTTCTAAATAAAAATAAATCAGCTTCCTAGAAATTTTCTGGGTAAAATACGGTATTTCTTTTAGATTTCCTCGCAAAATCCTATTTTTCACACAGCAAGTACCAAAATTTAGCAATTTTTTAGCAGGGGACCACCCTTTTTTGCAGTTAGTACACCTGAGTACTAAGTGATTGCATCCAATTCACATGGCACACCACCACGGTATTAACCGGCATAATGTCTTGTACTAGCTTCTTGACCTTAAAATATTGGCAAAGAAAATGCCCATTATTTACTTTTAGTATTTTGTTGAAATTTTCATCTTTTGAACTGTTCCAAACCAGGGAGTATAAACTTTGCTTCAATCTGATCTTGTTTTTTGATTTTGACGTTTGACACAACGTAAAGAAGTACTTTAGGCATACAAACTTTCGCGAGCAGAAACTTTCGCGAAAGTAAATTGAAAATTCTTAACAAGGCAATTCACGAAAGTTTATGCTCGCGAAAAATTCTTAAAAAATGGAAATCGTAACAAATATCAAATCCACGGCATATTTTTATCCTTTAATGCAAAGTCGAAGAGCAGCCGTGTTTATCCGTTTTAAATATATATTTTCCACTTTTAAGGCAATTTTCATTCTAAAATTCTCATTTTTACCCAACCAAATTTGCGAAAGTAAATGTCGTCAATTTCGCG
Organism: Clytia hemisphaerica; assembly: GCF_902728285.1. Lineage (NCBI taxonomy): Eukaryota > Metazoa > Cnidaria > Hydrozoa > Leptothecata > Clytiidae > Clytia > Clytia hemisphaerica. Next base: position 444,914 of record NW_027104019.1, read on the forward strand.
ATTTTCGAAAGTTTGTACGCCTAATGTACTTTTAGTAGTAGTAGTAGTTTTTACTTGCTTTTTAAGATTTAGACACTACTTTGTTCCGGTAATATATATTTCGTTTGTTGGAAAATATTATTAATTTCTTTCTGTCATTGCTTTAATTACCATGGTAATGTCTCTTATTGAATCATGTTTTTTCAAAACCATTTTTAACGTATGGCAATGGTGGGGGTTTCATCAACTAAATTTTTTAATATCCAAATTTAGAAAGAAATGCATTAATCTTCCTTGTTTCTTTGATAGAAATATTGATGTCTCTAACTTTCGTTTTAATTTACTTTACATTGCTTTTTTTCAGTTTATCAAATTAAAATGAATACCAACTGGAAATATGATGACTTACTTAAGGGGAAATTGAGTTGTATGTTCATCATTATCATCCTTCGACCTAGATCCGAATGGACCTAGGTCGGAAACAAACAATAACCCTCCCTCCACAGCTCTCGATCAGCCATTGCAGTGCCCAGTTCCTCCGTTTCAAAATATCAAGAAATCAAGCGCCTAGGGCCCGCAGGACACCAAAGTAAGATTTCAGACACCATTTCGTTTTTCAAACGGAAACAGTGACCTGAGAAAGAGAGCATCCTACTGGTAAAGACAGAGGAAATTCTTGGGAGTCTATGATAGATCTCTTGAAGGGTTGGGTAGTTGCGCCAATCAAGATTCTGGCCTCTTTTCAAAAGATTTGTATAACAGCCATCAAGGCTCTTCAGCATGGTTTTTGTAATGGTCCGAGTCTCCGAGCCATATAGTAGAATGGGCTCGACAAGACTTCTAAAAGTTTGAAGTTTGAGACCGTTAGACAAATTAAAGTGCCATATCTTGTTAAATTATTACAAGCTTTCCCAGCTAGACCTTTCCTAATTTTTTCGAAGCTGTTAATATGAGAGCCAAGATATTTGAAATCCTTCACAAGTTTGATATTGACACCATTCTTGGAGGTTAAAGGGAGAACATTTTCAGAGGAGTTGATAAATTCAGTTTTTACAGCATTGCAATAAAGACCGACTCGACTGGCCGAAATTTCAAGTGAGTGAAGAAGACCTTCAAGATTTTGAATATTCTCAGAAACTAAGGCAAGATCGTCAGCAAAGTCAAGGTCGGTCAGAAAAAGGCTGTGGTTACGCCTGCGCAGGGGGACTTTAATTTTGATTTCCTTGTCATTAGATAGGAGAACAGAAATTCTTAAAACATAATCTAAAACAATGATAAAAAGAAAGGGAGCTAAGGTGTCACCTTGTAGAACTCCAGCATGAATGTCAAAAATTTCAGAGTCTCCGTCAGCTGTAATGACCTTTGCTTTGGTGGACACGTAGAGTGCCCTGATGGCTGAAATAACTTTTTCTGGAATGTCGTACAGTTTAAGAATTTCAAACATTTTTACACAAAATATGGAATCAAAGGCTTTTTTTAAAGTCAACAAAGCAAACAAAAGCATCTTTGTTAAGTTTTCGCATTTCTTCCAAAATACGCCTGATGGCTAAAATCTGTGTAAGAGTACTTCTTCCCTTCCGAAAACCATTGTGGTTTTTTGGATGTATTGATCGCATACGATTGGCTCATTCATTTGGCGGGATTTCCCTGGATGATTTCAAAGTGAAGATGAAGAATCTTTTTGCACGAAAGTTGCTCAAGTAGCTGTAACGTTCCTGCTTTGTGACACTTTTGAGTTTGAATATTTTGGTTGGTGAGCAGACTGGACTTGAAATTGCAGCCCTTTTAGCTTTTGGTTTTCATCAAAATTGGTTAAAGGATAACTTTGACGGTTTTCCTTTAGTGAGTATCTCTGAAATCACGGTAGAAGTTGTGTACCAACTATACCAAAAGCTTGGAGGGAAAAAAAACAACAAGGTAAGTGGGGTAACGCCTTATTTGAAAAATTATTTTACATACTCAGGAGTCTTACTCAAGGTACCTTTGATTTAGGACAAAATGAGGAGCAAAAAATTCCTCGTAAACTTGCCTCAATTCAAACTTCAAAGAAGAGTCCTAAAGCTGAGAGAATGTTTTCTGTGGACGAAGAACTCAAATTTGTTCGTGAATTTCTTGCTGAAAGTAGAGTAAAAAATAATCAATTAGCCACCAAAATTGAAACCTGTGAAGCTGAGACGCTTCAACTTAATGTCTTGCTCGACAATCTTACAATTGAGAACACTGATCTGAAAGAGAAAGCTTTGACTTTGAGTACATCTAGAAAAATACTGATAAAAAAGTGAAAAATTACAAAACGAGCTATACACCATGAAAAAATAAAAAATACTTGCAATAAGAAATATGCTGGCACAGTCAGCTGGCTTAAAAGAAGTAAATAAAAAAGTTAAAACAAGAACACTTCACACAATGACAAAAATTGCTGATATTTCCCAAGATTTGGTCACTCTTGAATCCCCTGAAATTCCGGGCAAAAAAAAAATAGTCAACTTGACAAGTCTGGTTTCATTTATCGTAGTCGTTTTTCAAAGAGTAAAAGGACAAATGTTTCTGTTCTTCCAGTCTTGAAAATTACGGTTGTCAAGAAAGAGCAACTGAAAAATAGGGCAGCAAGAGTTTGGGAGATGATCACAAATCTTGTTGGGTGTGAAGAGGATGAGGAAATTGAAAAGTTTCTTTCTAGATTGATTACTTAAAAAAAAACAAATTTTATCAAAGCTGCCAAATTAAGTGGTTTGAATATTCAAAATAAAATGTCAGTTGCCCCGGCCACTGAAATGATGTCATTACTGCGTTTTTCATATAATAAAAACGCCTTTCCCGATATCGATTGCGCAATCACAAATTTACGGGAATTTAACATGAAAGCGAGGTTGGGTAGGGTGAATTTTGTAAACAAACCACGTAAAGCACTGTATTTTGCTACAAAAATTACTCCCATCCAAAGAAAAGCACTTTATTTATCTTTATAACCATGAATAAAAAGAAGAGACCTGTTTATTTGCTCTTTCCTTTTGTTTCGAGTGTTTCTCACCTTTTATCAAAAAGAAAAAGAAATATTTTTGAGACTGCTTTATAGTGAGAAAGGCACACACACACACCTTATACAAGGAAAATGACTGTGTGAAGCAATGAGATACTGTGTAGTGTGTATCACTTCAACGTTGACCTCGTTTATAAGATGAGTGAAGAAAACACTGATAATGAAGAAAAATACTTCCAATCAAAAAAGACTCGTCCAGCTAAAAATCTATCTGGTGGACATGGGAAATACTGTTGCATTCCAGGATGTAAAAGTGCAACTGCAGATTCTAAAGGAAATAAAACGAATATATCACTTTTCAAAATCAGACCAGACTGGGTAGCAACTATTTCAAAATTCAGACGAAAAGGAGGCAAAGATATCAATCACAAAAACGTTCGTATTTGCGAATTTCATTTTGATAGTCAAGACATAAAGGTTTCCCTTGGAATTGGTCGAAAAACAGTCAAGAGTGGTGCCATACCAACGATTTTTGAGCATGTGAGACCGAAAGAAAAACCACCATCACCACGAAAAAGACCACCCCCAAATGATTACTCGTCTGAAAGCATAATCGAAACTGATGATGATAATTCTGCTGAAACCCAAGAGGAGGACCTTTCAATGAACTGGGAAGATGATTTTTCCTATGAAAACTCTATAGCCCCTGACCCTGAACCTGAACTCACTGAGGTGGAAATCCTTAAACTTAAAGTCGAAGAGCTAAAATTGGAAAATGTAACATTGAGGGAAAATCAGCAATTGTTGCATAATGAAAATGAGAATCTTAAGAAAGAAATTGAACTATTACAAGATCAAAAGTATTCCTATAAAAATATAAGTAAAGATGAAAAATTATTTATAAAAGCTACTGGTATATCTGTTGAATCTTTCAAAGCACTGTTAGAATTGCTAAATCCAGGAGAGAAGTCATCAAATATCAAGTTCTATGACACATCTAGGCGAATGTCAAATGAAAAACATTCTCAAGAAGATATTTCTTATCTTAAACGCGGAAGAGCACCCTTATTAGATAACGAAGAACAGTTTTTTTTATATTTGTCCTGGCTCAGAAATAGCTTCACATTGTCCCATTTAGGATGGTTATTCAAGTTATCAAAAACAACTGTTTCGAGATACATCATAACTTGGTCAAATTTTTGTTACTTTACACTTGGGTCTATACCCATTTGGCCAACTAGAGAACAAGTGAATAAGACTATGCCAGAGAGTTTCAAAAGAGTTTATCCAACTACAAGGTGTATAATCGATTGTACAGAATTATTCTGACAAAGGCCTTCATCATTAACTATTCAGAGTGCCTTATATTAATCCTACAAATCTCATGTCACTTACAAAGGTCTGGTCGGAATTGCCCCATCAGGGGCAATAACATTTGTAAGTGAATTCAATTTCTGATCAACAGATTGTACGTCGTTCAGGATTTTTACAAAATCAATGGGACTCTGGTAAGAATAGTGTCATGGCTGATAGAGGCTTTACAGTTGCAGACGACCTATCGCCTTTGGGAGTATCATTAAACATACCATGCTTTTTAGAAGGAAGGGACCAGCTAACAGATGCTGAGGTGAAAGAAAGCCAAACTATTGCTTCAGTAAGAATCCACGTTGAGAGGGCTATCCAAAGAATCAAAAAAATTTGAATTTTGAGAAATGAGATACCATTGACTTGGCTCTATTAATCAAATATGGACAGTTTGCTGCTTACTCACTAATAGTATGCCTCATCTCATTCAAAAAGATACTGAGGAGTAAAAACAATAAGAATTTTGTTCAAATTTATCGTAAAATACTAAAAACTGTTGATATTTAAAACCAAAACTGGGTGCTTTTCATAAATATTTTGTTACCTCAGAATTTATAGAAATATTGGATAATTCAACAGTGCTGTAAAAATATCATCTTTCTAAAATTTTAAGCGATAGATGCAAAATATTTTGAATTCAGCTTTTAGATTTCAAAGAGACTAAATGAATTTTGAATAAACTGCAACTGTCATTGACATTGCAATTGACATTTTCCTTAAATTGCTAAGTCAATCGAATATTAGCACCCAGTTTTCCTATTTTAATAATATAAACACTTATTTGTTGTTCAAAATATGCTTTAACAAATATTTCTCATAAAATTTGTTTAGTTTTGAGACAAGATTTGTAAAATATTCTTTATCAAAAGCTGTTCTAATGATTATAATTGTTTTGAAAGTATAGACAATAAAGTCACAAAATGAAAGACCGCACATTCCCATTGCCATTTGAATTTGAGTGTAGTATCCATAACTGCGGGCCTTTTTTAAGTATAATGTCCCATCTTTCAACTTCTCAACATAAAATTTTTCATCAGCTAGCAACTGGTCAACAGTATGGTTGGCCTTTGTCTTAGGGCATTTTATTTCAATCAACCCAATTTCCTCACAATCTATAACAAGGCCATCAGGACTGGCCAATAGCCAGGGTAAATTTGGTTGCATCACACAACCAGTTTCTCGCACACTACATACATGTTTAAGATGGTAATTCATTACATTTTCATAAAGCTTTCTCGCAATCGGCTCATACCGTTTACCATGTTCAAAATTATCTTTCATGCTTTTTGGCAATTCATGATTTTTCTTCTGTGAGGTAAATTCAGTGATCAAATTTTCAAAATTTCTCTGACGAATAAGAACTTTGTGAGCCTTGCTGGATGTAATTTTATGTTTTCTTGTTAAGTGCCACAATTCACAAGAAGCCTGACTTGTTGTTTCGCGTTCAAGTTTCCTGGCTTCTAACTTGGTTTTCATTATGCTATACAAATATTTCCTCTCTTTTTCATTTAAATGTAAATGTAAATGCAGGAATGCATGGGCTTTCCTTTGAAATCACCTTAAAAGGTAAAGGAACATTTTCAACCAAGGTTGGGTGCATGACAGAGCATTCATAAAATTCAAGTAAATTAGTTTCAACAGCAACATCAAATCCTATAAGATACAAGTGACAAGCCAATGGTGAACCTACAATGAAGCTCCCATGTGGCGTATCTCGCAATTCTACCCAATCATCCTGTGGTGGAATAGCACAAACAAAACCAATCCTCTTGTCAACATTTGACAGTCTTTGTTTGAAGGTTTCTATAGCATTATAGGTATTTATTGCATGTTGCTCCTTTCTGGGGTCGAACAACGTGGAAGATACCCCTTTCTTGCTTGGCAACTGTTGGATGGTCGTATCCTTGACAGGGAGTTTTGGTGCTTGGGCTTGGCTAGATTTCCCTGGTACACCCCATTGTTGTGACCTACTGGTGCAGGCTACTTCTTCAGGGATTTCTGTGAGTCCTTTGAGTGAGTATAAAGCAATCTCCATAAGCAGCCCCATCACATGATTACAATAGCCAGAGTTCCCTGCCACACAAGTACAATTGGCAGATACTACCTGGCTTGTAATTTTATTTATACTAACTGTTAAGCTCCATTTATCGTCTTTCATACTGGCTTTGCTGATGGCTTTAAAAAGTACGTGTCCATCCTTCTCCATAGAATATATATTGTTCGATGAGATATATCTTTCTGCTTGAAACTTGTGTCCTCTATCTCTTGTTTTTATGATGGCACTTCCAGGTGTTTTCCCACTGTTCTTTCTATGAGTTTCGATCTCCTTCATCCCAAATGCAGGTAGTGAAGCAAAAGATTTTCCCCATTTTTCCTCAATCTTTTGAACATCAGATTGTGTTTGTGTTGTTGAGAGTGGTGTTGTTATGGGCTGGTTTTTTGAAGTATTTACAGTATTTACAGGAACAGAACGTGGACAATCACTCATAAACATATCAACATCTTCTTCATTGTATACAATTTCAATAGGAATTTCTTTATTTACATTATTTACAAGTTCTGTGAAGATAAATTCTTTCTCAGTCAATCTGCTACTGCTCACCGCCATGATGTTTTGAAAATGTACCCTACCCAGCCTCGCTTTCATGTTGTATTTCCGTGAATTTGTGATTGCGCAATCGATATCGGGAAAGGCGTAATGAGAGAGATGTGTGTAGTTTTAAAGAACACCGATATTGGTAATTTTATTCCCAATGAAAAAACAATTCGTAAAGAATAAAATGAAAGGATAGCTCACCTTAGTGACGATAAAGCTGATTTTGGCACTACGAGTTTTAAATTTGGTAAAATTGACGAGAATACTTTCAGGATAGGCCATTTGTCAAAGTCAAAGAATTGATTCCGTTTAATCTCTTAAGAATTTAATTTGATCAAAAACTTCCGTGAAGACCCGAATTTTAATAACGAGGTGTGGATCCTTTTTGAGAGTGATAAAGGTGGGGGCTCTACAAAATTCCACTTTGAGATATTAATGACCAGGCGTGTGGGTCCAGAGATGCTGTACACACACAAAAATTGCTGATATTTCCCAAGATTTGGTCACTCTTGAATCCCCTGAAATTCCGGGCAAAAAAACAGTCAAGTTTGGTTTCATTTATCGTAGTTGTTTTTCAAAGAGTAAAAGGACAAATGTTTCTGTTCTTCCAGTCTTGAAAGGTACGGTTGTCAAGAAAGAGCAACTGAAAAATAGGGCAGCAAGAGTTTGGGAGATGATCACAAATCTTGTTGGGTGTGAAGAGGATGAGGAAATTGAAAATTTCTTTCTAGATTGATTACTTAAAAAAAAATGTTATCAATGACCAGATACTGTACACACATATTGTCTCTTTGAAGCTCCAGATAACCCTGAGAATATATGAAAAATGTTGACAAATCGAAATGTAATCTTTCTTGGGGTTGATTATGATTTTCTTAATAAATCCATAGCTCATCAAGGTCAGAGTTCAACTTTTCCTTCCCTAACTGATTTAGTGACCCTCGAACACTTGCGAACCCACAGGGGTTCTTCTCACAGTCAAGATACTTGCAATCTTGAAAAGAGAGGTGACAATGACTACATCCTCAATTTTTCCGAAAGTTTGCAAGTCGACAGAAATTCAAGTAACAGACGTAAAAATGGTCACGAGCACAATTCTGTAGTCGGTGCCATGATATTTCCATTAGAAGATATGAGTCATTTAACTCCTGCAATATTACACATTCACCTAGTAATAGTTTTAGAAATTTTTGAAAATCTGGATTAAAATTTTTCTGTCCTAGATGATGAAAACAAGCAGCATGTAGCGCCTAAAAAAAAGAAAAGGCTAATCTGAAACGTGAGATAAAAAACCTTTCTGAAGACTTGGTTAAGATTCAAAAACAAATGATTACTGTATCCTCTTGTCTAATTGATCTAAAAAATCGCTCTGACAGATTTGATTTGGTTCAAGGCGACCAAACCCACAAAACCTTAGATCAACATGTAAAAAATTATACAAAAAAGACAAAAGCTTTAAAAATGTGAATCGCCACTTTGTACTGCATCCCAATATCAGGCAAAATTCCAAGCACTTTTCCCACTGGCCGTTTTTTTATCTAGAAATTGAGTTTCCTTGTGACAATCATACAAAAATCATGATCCAATTCGACTCATCAAAGCGTAAAAACCAAAGCAAGCAGTATGACCCGATCAACAATACGCTTCTGAAACGGCCGACGTTATGCATTATGCCCGATCGACAAAAGGAGAATAGAGCGCCGTACGGATATTTACCACAGACGTTTCTCGAAGAAATGACGTCTTCCGCCTCGAAAAAAGAACATCCTACTGTTTTTACCGCCAGAGCTTGATTTAAAAAGAGACTCGTGTAGAAACTCACAAAATTGACCAAAACCGAGCGTTAGACTAGGAGAAGGAGAAGGAGAAGGAGAAGGAGAAGGAGACTTTGCCAAACTATGCCATTGCTATTATCTGAGACCCCCCCCCCCTAACGGACTCCTAGTTAAGAGTTTATTAATGATATCAAGAATTAAAATGCAACAAAAATAAGTACTTTTCTTTCGTAACATAAACAAAATTATCGTTTACTAGTAACTATAATAGAATACACTTTAAACATGCATGGATAGGGGCCGCGGCTCCACTTTGAAAGTGGTAGGTATTAGGGTGACAGGGCCGTAGTTTAGTGTCCCTTAATTAATGTCTAAGGAGGCGCCACGATGGTTGGCGCCGACGGGAGAATATTTTTGAAAATTAGCCCTTCTAGACTGGTTAAAACAGGTCTTTTTTAAAGCTTACGGCCCCTGATGGAAAGAAATGCTTGAAGAACAAAAGAAATGCTTCAAGAACAAAAGAAACAAAGCTTTATTTATTAAAGTAAGATTTCAAAATAAAAAAGGAGCAAACATTGTGGAATGTACTTTCCACTCGATATTATTCTAACAAATCTGGAGTTTTAAAAGTGAATATAAAGGAAAAATTGATCAGAAAATGGGACATATTTCTAGCGGCCTTCTTAGTAAATCAATAAAACGGTTAATAATTCTACTCTACAATATAATAAAAAAAATAAAACTGTAGGTAACAATAAAAAGAATAATTCTTAATGAGCCTTCGATTCGAATGTTTTGATGTTTTGATTTCGTCAAAAGAACGGCAAGAGAGAAAAACACACAAAGAGAGAAGAAAAAATATCATATTGTTGAAAGATATAAAGAATGAAAGAAATTGAGCTTACCTTTGATTATAGAGTAAATAACTTTGACTATTGTTTACTAAGGTTTACTGTCTATATTTTTCCGACTTTTTATGGCTCAAAAATTTTTTTTTCTTCAAATATTGAGTTTCAAAACTCAATTTAAAATTGAGTTTTCTGGCCGTATAACGGCCACAGAAAAGTGCTTGGAATTTTCACTGCCAATATGACATCAGAAAAGAATGGGTCCAATGTGATTTCTGCACCCGTCGGGGGCATATTTTTTGCGAGTGTCTTTGTGAGAAAGAAATAAACAAAAAAACCTAGCCTGTAAAAGAATCGATACTCCTACTCGGGTAAATTAATACGTGTCCCAAATTTTCGTTAATTTTTCGGTGGCGATTCCACCCCTCCTAGCATAATAGATTATACCTTTAAAGAAGCGCATTACGATGTAGAACATGAAAAACTTGTTTTTTAAATAACTCCAGTTTGGCTAATGGTATGAACATGAAATTTGGACCAAAGTTGCAACGTACATCTCATTTCTTTCAAAAAAGATAATTGTAAAACGTTACTTTACATGGTTTCTGAAGTACAAATCATACGAAATAATGATGTAATATACATAACAAAAGATAACGGTACACAGCGTATAGCGCTATAAAATGATACATTTTTTTTCATGATATATTTACTGCTTTCTATCAGTATATTCCACTCACGAAAAAGAATTATTTTATAGAACTTGATCGCAATCGTGCATTAGAAAAGAAATTCTAACGAAAAATAAGATAAACCATATTCTATCTATAAGCTAATTGAAAAAGGGGTTTAATACAAACGAACATTTGAAAAAGTGTAAGTAACCTCAACTACCTAAGTGTATTTATTTTGGCGTATACTTAATTTTGCGGTTTGCCGATTTAATTGTCTTTAATTTAATAGACAGACGACTAGCCAAAAACGATAAGAAACGAATTGTCTAATTATGACTCTAATAACCCGAGTATCTGAGTTGAAGACCCGGTTGGAACTAATCAAAATGGGATCATGTCACGAACGGCAAAAAAGGGTAGAAGTAACTGTAAGTAATCTGTATTTAGAGGCCGCGAAAAGATAGAGTTAGGTAAAAATCAAATTTTCTAAGTAGCTTTGTTATGTGATATCAAATCATTATTCAGAAGACTAAGTATCGTCTAAAGGAGTGCTGAACTACTCGTCCATAACAATAACCTTTCGTTTTCTAGTTGAGCGGCGATTACCAGTAGTGTTAACAGCTGGTTCACACGCAACAACAACTTTGCCATCAATAGATTCACATTCCTTCGTAGTGGTGGTTGAAGTTGAAGTCTCTGATTTCTCTGATCTAGGTTTGAAAAAATTATTTTTTGTTTCGAAATAAGTTTTCACAAACGTTAACACAGCGTCAGAAGAAGATTCGTCAAGGATCATCTTCTTCCAAAGTCAAGTGAACACCACAAATCAAATCACAGAAGGGTACTTTCAACAACTTATTTTTTTCGTTATAACGAAATTCACCAGACTTTTCATAGCAACTGAACAACACAGAGATGTTTTTTTCCGTTTGTGGAGTTCAAAGGCTCGGGTTGCTTGTAGTCTACTTTCTTACCATCTATATTCAAGGTCATTCTTTCTATTCTGCCTAGCATAAAGGATTTTTGTGGGCGATCTGAAGTCTGCTCGCGATTCTTTAGTGCCGCATTCGCTTCTTTGGCGTACCTTTAGCAATCTGAATAAGGAAATAAAACATGTTTCTTGAGTGAATAACTTAAGACAAAATATCAAATCAAAGGAAACTTCCCTATGCCTCTCCTACTTGTGAATACACAGTGAATGTTGAAATGCTTTAAATAAGTTATACTTAATGTTAATCAATAATACCTGTCATGCGATAGTTTCGGATTTTCGTTCAAAAGTTGGACCAATGTTGCTTTGTACATTTCCCGTCCATTGGTATCCGGATTTGTTACTTTACTCGAGATTCTAGAAAAGACATAATTACCAAAATAAAAAATTGTAACTCGATAAGATCCTGTCCAGTAGTACATTTTTGCCTGTGCTGAATTTCCTATGACTAAAGGGGGGGGGGGGGGGTTCACTTTTACGGTATGACAGTATTGGGCCTTTTTACCCCCGGTAAATCGGTATTCCGAGAAAAAAACGACGGGATTACGGTATTTCATTTTCTACCGGTATCGGTAAATTGCCTGTTTTTTTGTCGGGATTTCGATATTTTTATCAATAAAAAACGGTATTTCGGTATAAACATGGACGGTATAAACCTTTAAGTTTCTTCATGAGTTTCATGCAGAAAAGTTTTCAAAAAAGATAAGTCTATTCCGCTATTTTAACCAGTAAAATTTTCTTGCTCGCTTCGCTCGCACAATCTTGGATGTCCTATTCACTTATTGTCATGGTGAGGTTATTCAAAATAAGCAAAACTTTACGACATCTAAACAAATATTTTCGTTTTTTTTCTGCGGGCGCATTTTTTTAATGACAACTTTTGTGATGCAAATACTGCATCCAACGAATGAGTCTAGGTAAAATTTTCTCCGTCAGCAGTAAATGATATTGTTGTCTATCTGTATTCACTAATATTGCTACTACAATACAATACACTGATACTGCAGTAACTCAGAGACAGTAAAGGCGGTATTTGCTCCTTCAATAATTAGTAAAAGTAGGTAGTTCTAAAAACATTTTGTGCAGCATCGAACGATTAAAAAATAATTCACATCATGATGCATATTTTTGCCAACAAATGGTCAGTGTTAAATAAAATCAAAAATTGTGTGACCAAACAAGGCATACTTGGCTAACAATAGCGTATTAGGGCCGTCTTTCAATAAAAAAAAGAGAGCGAAAAATTTTCGCGCTCGCTTCGCTCGCGTTATTATTTTACATTCATTTTCTTTCCTCCGATAGGGGGGGGTTAAACTTTAGAATTTGCGTCCTCTAGTTGCACCACAGCAACACCTCTATGAAGCCTGTGTTGAAGTCTACGGTTTCTCAGACCATGATTGCCCTCGATAAAACCTTGATTTTAAATAATTCCCAATATAAAAGACATCTTACGGGTCTGCGAGGAAAGTCTTTTGCATTTGCCTCCGGTAACAAGCAAGTAATTTTGGCGCGGTAGACCTTAAATATTGCTTTATGAAAACTCAAATAGCTGTAAAAGAGGCCTTAAAAAGTCGACGATATCGAGAATAAGGTCACAATCGTTTAACCAAAGATGTAAAAGCAAAATTGGTGCGTGAACGTGAAAATGTTTTTTTCGCGCGTGAATACGTGAATTGGAAAAAATTTGTGCGTGAACACCTGAATTGAGGGTTGACTGGGGGCCTCATAAAGTACAAGACTTCTTATTTTCGAGAAAAAAAACATAAATATAATATCGGTTTCGGTATTAGGCTTCCTTCACCGACGGTATTACAGTATTTGACCCAAAATTTTGTCGGTATGACGGTATTTAAGACCCCTGACCCCCCCTAAAGCATAGCATATTTCCTTTTCAAGTCTGAATGGAATTTCAGCAGCCTTCTTAATAATTATAATATAATGATAATCTAAAATTGTGAGCCTGACCTTTTCTTTGATGCCTCTTCGTTTTCTTCTGGAATTATGTGTCGGATGTCCTCCGAACTGAGAAGATTCACGAATTCATCATATGCGTCATCAGTAGAAACACGAGCTGTAAAAATAAAGAAAATATATCATCAATATTACTCGATTTGACAAAGTCGGGGACAAAGTATAATGCACTTTCCATTCCACTGAAGAATTCAAAGACTGTTAAGCAATATTTTGAATCAGAAGTAGCAGGTAGATTTTGTATTCTCTATAGTAGCTTATTGGACCTAAGGTGTCTTCTGATAAAAAACCAAACAAAATCAGAATTACTTTCAACATTGAAGTCGACCAAATTATCAAGTTCGTCATCTTCAACAGGAAAGTCAGACGGAATGGAACGGATGAAAGAGCCAAGTGTCTTGATCTTCCTTTGTGAAAGGGTTAACGATATCAATATCATCCTTACGGGGAGCATTCCAACTGATTCAGCAAGTCTTCTTACAACAGAAATGCCTTTCTTCCAAGAAACCAACTCCTCACCGACTGCAGGGTACGCCTTGAGATCGCATTTCGTAAAATTAGGTGTATACTGTTTTTTCCAAATACTTTCGCTCTTTGGGTGTGGCTTTGAAAATTTAGCACCATTTGGATTGGAGCGTATTTGTTCTAGCCTTGTGCTGTTCTCTATTGCGAGCCATATCAGCGTACGTGTAGTTGTGCTTGTTTTCTATCCACAGCCTTAAATAACTAAAGTAAGTTTCGCAGCAGTCTGTCCCTGACTCCTCTAAATGGCATTCCATATCATTGAAGTTTTCACGACAGTAGACGATAAAAGATGTTGTAAAATAACAAGACATAAGAGTGTCGATATAGGTTTGTCTTGAAAAGAAGTTTTGATCTAATTTGGTGGTCTTATTCCTCAGAATCCAGTTCCTCCAAATACCTAAAGTGGAAATATACATTTTGCTATTTTTGACTGGAGCTCCAACCAAAAACCATGGAAAGCTAAAAGGGATAGGCTGGTCTAGAATGCTTTAATGTTTGCACTGAACTAGTTACAAAATCAACACCACAGACTGCAAAGAAATAAGCTTAATAGTTTTGTAAAAATGAGAACTAAAATACCTAAAAAGTGGCAAACGATAGCACAGTATTGAATGCGTTGGGATAATAATGCGATATCACTGCAGAACACCTCCACATAGAACCAGACGATTTTCAAATAAACAGCAGTGCCCTTGTTGGCATTTGTCTTGAGTTGACAAAGCAGGTCTTGTAGTTTTTCAAAAGATAGTCTTTGCGCAGACCTCCAGTTTTGGCGATCGTCTCGGTTGATGTCTGATTTTCTAAGGCCATGCAATTCTACTGGGAATTTTTCATAGACCTAAAAATAGGATAAGGGTAAGTAATCTAGTCATTTATCAGTCAATCATTATTGAAACAGTCTGAAAGAAACTTTATCAAAACTTATTAATCCTTATTTGTGAAAGAGCTTTTTCCTTGTAAGGTTAAAAGAGAACGACATTTAAGGTCTTGATTCATATCCGGAGAATGTGTACATATATAAATTCATCAAATACCTCTCTTATGTGGTTTAAATGGACCAGGGAATTCCCCATTTGCATGGCACATGACTTGTGATCCAAGTGGTTAATGAGTTTCTTGTGCGCATGAATATAATCTTGGTCACATAGAAATTTTTTTTTTCTTGTGTTATCAACTTTACGGAAGAACTGATCGCACCCAGATTGGTTCAGTGAGAGTCAAGATAGTTTACTTCCACTTAAAGACACACGAAACGTTTGTATGCAAAAGGTTTTACATATACGAACTCATTCAAATAGTAAGAATCTCCGTTCTGCTCGAAAACAGCTCAAGAAAGCTATTTTGAACGCAAAAAACGATTGGTTAAAGAAACAATGCTTCACTCTGAACAATAATTTTGGAACAAAACAAGCATGGGACTCTATTCAAAAGCTCAAAGGAACTTTATCTAAGATCAAACCGTCGTCTACCAAGCAAATGAAACGTCCAAATGGAACTGTATGTAATACTCCTGAAGAAAACGCCGAAATTTTTCACCTCCATTTTCAATCTTTGTACGACAGAGAAGGAGTGTACGATCCTAATGTTGTTGATGAAATACCACAACTTCCAACCCAAAGCAATTTGGAACATGAACCCTCCGATGCAGAAATCACTCAAACTGAAAGATAAAGCTCTGGGTGAATCAGGAATCATCCCTCGTGTTTTTAAAAGTATTTTGGACTGTCAAGAGACTTTTATTGTTTTCAAAACATCATATTAGACATTTGGAACACTGAAAATGTCCCTCAAGAGTGGAACTTAGGTCGTCTTATCGTTCTTCCGAATAAAGGTGACTTATCTTTACCCAAAAATTACAGAGGAATCATGTTATTAGAAATTGCTTGCAAAGTAATGGCAATTGTTATCCAAACAAGATTATCACCAATAATTGAATGGCTAGATCATGAACAACAATGTGGGTTCCGCCCAAACCGTGGTTGCGTAGATGCTGTTTTTACAATTAAATCAGCTCTGAGAAAAAGGCGAGAACACGGCTTGGACTCCTGGGTGCTTTTCTTAGACTTGGTTAAAGTATTTGACCGCGTAACCAAGAAAGCTACTCTGGGATATTCTTGCTAAGTTTGGAGTCCCTAATGTCTTCTTAAAGCGCTGCATAAAGACTTTACCGTTAAATTTTCAATAGACGAAATCGATAAATCCATAAAGAACAATATTGGAGTAAAGCAAGGAGACATTCCTGGACCGATATTATTTTTACTTTTCATATGTGCTGTCATGATTACTTGGAGATCAAAATTTAAATGTGATCTGTGTATTTTCTAAAGTAAGGCTGACACACAGATGACGGGGAGAAGACATACTGACAATCCTTTCCTCTTCTCGACTCTGAGTACGCCGATGACACTGCTGTTATTTTTAATAGTCGTAAAGATATTGTTGAAGGTTCTATTGGTATGATTGAACATTTTGATCGTTTCGGAACTGAAATTCACACCGGCGCCCTTGAACCAAGGGAGACCTCTAAAACCGAAGTTTTATTCTGTTCAAAACCGTATTCACTCTACACTTCACCAGATTGCTATGATAACGCTAACCTGTCAGACATTATCATCAATGATAGATACTTACCAATCGTTCAAGAGTTCAACTATCTTGGAAGTATCGTTTCAAGTGACTATACAGACGACAAGGATGTTGAAGCGAGAATTAGAAAGTCCAGTAATGCGTTTGGTGCACTCAGAAAGTCTAGTCTGTCTTTGGGGCCAAAAATGTCAGAGATAAAATCAAGGGTAAAATTTATGAGACATGCATTCTTCCCATTCTTCTTTACGGGTCAGAAAGCTGGTGTCTTTCTGAAAGAATTTTTCTTAAATTACGTGCTTTTCACAATCGTTGTGTTGTGCTATGTGTCATGTAAACCTTGTGTCAGTGGCGCTGTGGTATAGTGGTCATTGACCTTGGTTACTGCACAGGCGACTGAGGTTCGATTCCCACTCGCAGCGGTTCACTTGGCAAGTGAATGAACCTTCACCCGGGTCAACCCATGCCATGTGAGGGGAATTGGGTAGTCAGTCCAAGGTGCTGACGGGGCGCTCATTGAAAGCGTCTGTAGTTGCGAAAATAGGCCTCAAAGCCTCCTGCAACTCAACCAGATAGGAATAGAAAAAAAAAACGATTTCGCACCTGGGAAGAGCACATTAGTACAGATGATTTGCTTCGCAGAGTTGATCTCAAACGAGTTGATTCTTATTTGTGTCCTGCCAAGCGATTTCCATAACACCCGATTTAAACCGGTTATCGAAAAACCGATCTTTGCACCGGTTCACACCGGTTCGCACCGGTGCCGATCGTTCGTGCAACCGGTTCAAACCGATCTAAACCGGTTTCCAAAAAATCTGAAATCTCAGTCAATCAGAACCGGTTGCTACCGGTTTGGAAGAGAAGAACACTGGTTTTGCAATAGATTTCGGCTGCCGGCAGTTCTAAAATAATATACTGCGCATGCGTTTATTAAAAAAAAAGTAAACAAAGCCCCTCCATACAAATCTATCTTTTGTAAATAAATTTTTTATGCAAGTGGAACAGGATGGGAGTGTTTATTTTTGACACCATTCATGTATTAGTGCAGTTCAATTAGTTATAATTTTTCATTATGTCAGATTATGTTACTCAGGCTTCGGTATATGAGGCCTGCGATTTATCGCACTAGTAAACTATGTAAAATCAATTCAGGCGTGCGATGCATCGCACGTGCAGAAAAACTTCTTTAAAAAAGAAAGTTTCTTTCTCAATCTTTCCACGCTTTTCTTTCTGGCATCATAAAAGAAGAAACTCCCTTATTTGCTTGCCTTTTTGCTGAAGAGAAAATCTCTTCGTTAATTGTTGCTGAGTAATTTTTCTTTCTCTCTGGTTATTATGTCATTTCGGTTCATTGCACTTATTATCTTTAGTAACGAGTAACGAATGAGAAGCACATGCGAAAAAATTCCTTTTACATTTTACAAGTCTAGACATTTATCTTCTCTTTTGAATTTCAAAGAGAGAGGAATGTAGTTGTTTAATAAAGCGTTTTGATAAACAACTTTTGCATATTTAATTAATATTGTTCGATGTGCACTCACTCTCCCCTGTATCACTATCGATCTTTTTAAAGACACCCCCTTCTCACAGACCCGGTGGGATTTTTTCAGCCAGTGGGGGTAAAAGTAACGGACTAAAACTCGACGGGGATTAATAATCCCATACTCTTTATTGCTGGGGATTTCAATTCTTTTGTTTTCAAGTCAGAAGATTCAATGGGGATGGGCCAAAATAAGTTTTAACCAAAATTAGAAAATCTTTGATTCGCCGAAATTTAAAAAAATTCCTGTTTGACCAAAATTAGTTCTCGCCGAAATTAAAAGATCTTAGATTCGTCCGTTCGTCAAAATTAGTGCTCACCAAAAAAGGTTCCCTTAAGGTATTATTTTGGGAGGAACTACTTTTGAAGAAGCTTTTTCATCTTAAATTTAACGATTGTAAATTGTAAAAAATCTTGTTCAAAATTTTATAATCTTCAAGATAGACCATCAGACCCACCTCCCTAAATTTAGGATTGGGTGACAGCAACCAAACACCGGCCATTTCTCAGGATTTAAGTCAATTACAATTTACAGTTTTTGCTACTGATTAAATCTTAAATTTATTTTGTCGGCTCCGTAAACCGGGTTGACACGGTTCCAAAACCGGTAGAGATCGCTTTTCAAACCGTTTTGCACCGGTTTGTACCGGTTTGTATATAAAAATCAACAAGCTCGAGATACTCAATTTTAGAAACTTTGACACCGATTTCTCAACCGTTTTAAACCGGTTTAAGTCGGGAAAAACCGATCTCAACCGGTGTGTTGCGAGTCAAAACCGGTGTGTGTTTTTGCTGTATGGAAATCGCTAGGCAGGACACATTTTGTCAAACAACAACTGCGTTGGATTGGTCATGTCCTTAGAATGCCTTAGGAAAGACTCCCTCGTAGGATGTTAACCTGTTGGATTCGCTCTAAAAGACCTAGAGGATGCCCTAAATTCACTCTTTTTCGAAATCCAAATATATTTTCCAATCTATAATTTGGTGCCTCACAGAAAATTTAAACATTATGTAAAGTTATATTTGTAGACACTCGCCAGCTAAAAATGTCTTTAGCCGTACATCGGCTAAAGGCGGCAAATCTCTGGACAAAGGAAATATCGCTTATTAAGCATCCTCTATAAGGTGCACGAATCCGTTAGTGGATGCCAGCATGAATTTATTATAGACACTGGAAAAACAACGTATAAAACGTTGGAGAGTGAAGCATTGTCTTTCTTTTGTTTAATAAAACAATCGAGGGTCTAGCTTTGTCCGCAACGGACAACTGTCATGGCGGCTCGAAGTTCTCTGATTTTTAAAAATTATTAATAATCTCATTTCTAAAAAGTCCTCTATCTTTATCTGTTTGTACTTTTACTCGCCAAAAATTTGGAAATAAATGCTAAAATGCTTAACGGATACATGTATTAAATCTGTTGTGACAAAAACACCATCAGACAAGAAAAATCAAACAAAAGGTCTAAAATGACACAGAATTTTAAGTTGGCAATTTCTTTCTAACATCTTGCCGAGAAGAGCTAAAATCGACAAACATGAGACTTGAGTGTCTTGGCTTCACCGTGGTATGAAAATATTTTGGAGGCTCGTGGTGGATCGGTGGTTTTATTGAGGTTAAATTTGGAAAATTTCTGGTGTCAACATTCAATTTTTCATACATAGCATGCTTTTGGTATCTTTCTTGCAACTTGAAACGTCATAACGACACGTAATTAGCAATTATTTTGATGCGTTCGCCTCTCTAAGAGGCCCCCCCAGCGGTTTGCGTGATGGCGTGATTGGGACTTTTTTCTTGCGTGATGGCGTGATAAGAGATTTTTTTTGGCGTGATGGCGTGATCAAGATTGTGGCGTGATGCGTGATAGGGCAAAAATTTGAGGCGTGATGCGTGATTTGGGCTTTTTTTCGCTATTTTTTGCGTGATGACAAATTTTAGCGATTTTCGTGATGCGTGATGGAGAAAATTTTTTTGCGTGATGGCGTGATTAGGGGGGGCCTCCTCTAAGGAAAACTTAATTTTCATTTGGGAATTGAAATAACTGTGTTAAGATGAAAAAACGATTAAAATGTTACGAAAATGAAGGAAGGAGAGTGAACAAAAATGTCATTACTGCGGACTAGGCTAGAACATGAGAAATCAATGAAAATATAGCTCGTTGGTTATCCAGTGTCTATAATAAATTCTTGATGCCAGCAACCTTTTTTTCCCCAGGTAAACCCAAAAATAATTCTTCATTTTTCATCTATCTTAAAATTTTGGCAAAGTTTCAAAGCAATTGGTCAACTTTTTATTTTTTATCTATATATATAGTATGAAAATATAAAATGTTTTCTCCTGTTAGACCTACAAACAACAAAGCGTGGCTGAATTCTTTTTCCTCTTAGAGAGACGTTGTTACAATGAAAGGGTAATAAGTCCTCTCTGGGTCCCTCTGTCTTTTATCCTGGCTTGGGACAGGTTGATGGTCATTTAAAAAAGTCAGGCGACATTTATTGTAATTTATTCATAAGATATAGCAAATTATATCATACCTTAATGCCTTTAATTGTCGTTCGTCTTTCATTTTCGCGCCTTTAATTTTCGCGCATCCCTTAAAAACGACCTTTCCCTAACCCCTATTATTATCAATTTCTGCGTATCCTAAAATTTGTTTCTCTTTACATATTTTACATATTTTTTTCTGGCCGTTTTCTAGTCAAATCCTCATAAAAAAGTCTCCAAAAGGCGGTCACTAATCTTTCCCCAGTGGTGTCCGCTAGTTAGAGGCTCTACTGTACTATGAATAACATATTTTTAAATAAAAAATCATGATTAATTGCAAGACAAGTCAAGACACAAGCCAAACCTATTTTCTTCTTTCTATACTCTTATTTTTGGTGAGGGGCGGGAGCAAAGAGAAGAGGCGATCCTTAGAAAACGCCCTAGGAAAAAACTCTACCTTAAGAAAATTGTAAACCTAACAAAGAGCGGTTCATAGAGGCCCATGTGCTTGCACGGTGGCCTGCGAACTTGTATAGCATTATTATTATTATTGTTATTCATATTATTGAAAAGCCATAAGTGACTCGAAATTCCTTATTTGCTAATTTGCGCACCTTTCAATTTTCGCGCGGCCTTAGTGAGCGATTAAGGTACGTGAAAACTAAATGCATTAAGGTACTTGGAAAGATATTTTCCTTAACAAATCCTTACAAAGGGTAAAATGTACCCCCTAAACTCGGGCCCAGTATGAAAGTTTGACTAGGAATTAGCTTTGGAGACCAAGAATTTCTTAAACTAGGATAGTTGAGGATTCCAAAATTGTATAGTTTATCCTGTAGAATCTTGGGTTAAGCAAAATGCCCTTTTTCAGGTGTGGCTCCCGGACTATTCATATTCCTAGGTTTCTTTTTAGGATTCTTAGTAAAAATTGCATTTCGTGTTAACCAACTTTCCTGGTAGACACTCAAAAACGCGAAAATAGTTCTCTTAAGGTATCTCTTTCACAATTGAATTATACATTGTATAAAAATTGTTTTTCTGCTTCTTTTTAGAAGATGTATTTGCTGTCATAACGAGAGGTCAAAAGTTTTTATGATAGCAGCACCTTTACATATTGCAAAAAATTTTGAGTACGCATTAAAACCAGAAGCTACGTTGTCAAGGAAACGCCGTTGAAAATGCTGTTTGGGTTTTGGTAGTTTAATTCAGTCTTGACGACTATGAACTGAATCATTATAACAATAGTGAGACTTGGAATGCCTTTTTCCTACCAAATATGTCCATCACATATACACAACCTCAGCAACTGTTACCTCCGTTAAATTATGAAGAATAATTAGTCATGCAAGTAATATCCAAAGTTAATATCCAAATTGATGTAATTCAGCTTAACAAACCTCTGATCTTGTGCATCGTATGGAAGATTTGTACCTAAATAGCTATGCACTTGGACGTTTTGAAATTTAATTTTGGAAAAATTTGTAAATTGAATACGAAAATTTTGTCCAAGATCGGGCAAAGAATAGGGAATTTTAAAGAAGCTTGAATTAATCTAGGTACGAAGGGACTCATAGATTAAAGAAATATATTAATTAGGTATTGCTTTTAAATTTTATTCTACTCTCGGATACCTAATAAACGTCCCCCCCCGCTTATTAAGTTTTCACCCGACCCGCTTATTAGGCATCCGAGAGTTGATTTTATTCTCAACTTCAGTTGATCTGAGAATGTTTTGTCTGTGCGTGTGTATGTCCCAAAACTTTGGGGTAGCCTGGAGACATCAAAAACATAGTCGAATTTAGCCGAAATTTGGCACACTTGTTCCTTGGGTGAATATCTGGGCATGTCAATAATATTTTACAAATATTTTGATTTTTGGGACCTAGGGATGAGTTTTTCGCCAAAACGAGGCTAGAACTTTGGAGCAGCCTAAAGGTCTCTAGTAAAATGTACAAGCATGAAAAATTTTGCAGTTAAGTTTAAGATGTCAATCTTCGAAAAAGAGGAGCTTGGGTTCAATTCTTTAGAATTTTAGCTTGGGTTGCGGGGTAGCAGGATTAAAATGTCGGGTAGGTGCGGACGGGTCCTTCTCACCATCTACCAACCCAAAAAATGAAAAATTGACACTGAAGGTTTTTTTCGCGTTGGTGCGATGCAACATGCTCCATCCCGCCGACACAAGAAAAAAAGTTTGTGTCTCATGGTTTCTTTTTTTGTTTCATGGTACAAAAAGTGAGGGAAATATCCAAAAGATAGATAAGTACAAATGTTAATAAAAGAAAAATGGGGTAGAGAGAAAGCGTTTCGGGTTGGTGAGAGCGAAAAAAACTTCTCGTGGGCCCCCACCAGTCTTAGACATTTCGGGCATTATTGAAAATAATTTTGAGAAATTCCTACCCAAATACTCTCGGGTACCCAATCCAGAAATTGACAAAACTGATAGCTTTTCATATTTATCCAGTACTTCCAGGGAATTTTTAACAACAATTTTGGAAGATTTTCTTAAGAAAGCTGACAGTGATTTTGCGATCTGAAACAACTTCCAACTGGAAAGTATTATTGAAAAAGAGCTAGTCTATGCCTAGAGCACGCGAAAAAACCAAATATGACATAGTTCGAAAGCATCCAACGAGGATCTTTTTTTAAATATCTGTTTCCCAGACATAGCCTTCCTGGAAAATTTGATCTGTTGGCCGAATATTTCAAAAATCTTATTCCTAGAAATGAAGATCTATTTCTCCGCAAAACCTAAATTTTTAATCTCAAAGTATCTTTCCTAGAAAATTTGATCTGTTTCCACAATTTTCAGAACTAAGATTTTGATCTGTTTTCCCAAATAGGATATCTGTCCCCCTCTCCTGGAAATTTTCATCTGTTTCCCTTTCCTTTTGTTATTGATATCTGTTTCCCCCAGAAAGTTCAATCTGTTTCCAATGCAATATCATCTTTTTTAGAAAACAGATATCTGTTTCCCAATTTATTATGTCATCTCCTAGAAATATTGATCTGTTTCTCTCTGATGACGTCATCAGCTGGAGCGGGGAAACAGATAGTTTTAAGGAAAAGGTCTCTCCTAGAAAATCGGATCTGTTTCCCCATTTTTCAAAAAAAGCTCTCTCCTGGAAAAGGGAAACAGATATTTTGGGGAAATGGGCTCGTTGGCTGCTTCTGATAGTTCCCGCCAATTATGTCCTCCCATCACGAATTTTTCGAAAAGAACTGCCGTGAATCGGCGCATGCGCAAATGTAAGTGTCACGCTGTAATTAGCCGGGGGGGTTGGAAAAACTAAAAACTTATTGGCGGGGGGGTTGGAATAAAATTTCCGGGTGGAAAATTTTTGAAAAGGAGGCTAACACAGCAGAACTAGGACAAAAGAGGGGAACTTTCAAAAACATTTTCCCAAAAATAAATAAGCGGGGGGAGACGTCTATTAGGTACCCGAGAGTAGACTTTTTCAGATGGGATGGAGTTTTTATAAGATGATACTTTAAGCATAAAAAAGTTTTCCTATCATTTTCCTCTTTCTGACCAATTTTGCTCCACATATCCGAGTCAAATCCAATGTGAAAATAAGCTTGTGAATTAAAATTGATGAGTAAGGAGACGTATCACGCTTATTTAAAACATGAACATATAAACGACTGGACATCTATCTTTTATTGTCTCTTTGAAGCGAGCTTCGTTGCCGCTTGTATTTCAAAATTGGTATGAAAAATCCGACAATATTCCGTCATAATTTTATTTCTTTGAATTATTTAGGTAAAAAGATTGATAGACCTTGAACGTTACTCATAATGTACAAAAAAAATATTTTCGAATTTTTTTACAAGTTGTAATATATTTTATCAACATTTTCAACTCTGAAATGCAGAATTTCAACTGCGTGTATACTTTTGAATCTCTTTTGTCACTCCAATAATTTTTTTTATGACTTGAAAAAAATAGCTTGCCAAAGTTGAGAGCCTGTGTAATAAGAATATCGAAATTAGAATGTGACACTCTCTAAAACTATTAGACACTTTTAAGTCAAAATTTAGAAATTTTAGTTGGAGTTTTGACAAGCTGACGATAATTTTGCCTCTGTTATCTTTGTTATGATATACATAAAAGACTTGAGAAGAGTAGAACAACAGAGACTTTTGTCGAAGTTTTGACGTTGTTAGCAAGGTATTCCCATATGGTATATCATCAAAATCTATTGTTTCATTTTATGCTTTTAACAAGGCGGCAACGAAGCTAGCTGTGTTATCTTTAAAAAGACAAAGGAGATGGATGTCCAGTCGTTTATATGTTCATGTTTAAAAACAAAACCTTTAAAATTTCCTGATTTTTGAAAAACCGACCCTTATCGTCTGCTCCTTGTCCGTACGCATCTAGGTTCCCAATTTTTCCTGAGTGTATCTTTTCGCCGGAAAATTGGGCGTCCGCCAATTTTATTTCGGAATAATACCTAGGCCATTAACAAATGAAATTTCGTTACTTATAACTTAACGGCCAAACAAGGACTTTGGGCCAAAGTATTATGTACTTAATAAAGGCTCAAAATCAACTTACCCCCTCTGATGATTTTTCCTATAATTTTGCTAACATTGAAGCGCTTTTTTTTGCACCAGAAAACATGGTTTTGATTTTGCACCATGTCCTTTCTCCAAGTGAGTCATCAGGGATGCTATAAGTATCAAATATAAATCTACCCGACGAATGGACCTTTTCTCTGCAAGATTGTAAACCCGTCAAAGCAGTAGATGTTATCTTTATATCTTCTTTTTTAACTAACAACGAAAATCTTGAGCAATTTTAGCCTGGATTCTAGAAAATGCAGGTCCACGTGTTTACTGCTGGTTGCGGATCAAAACCCGTCCGTCGTCGCTTAGATTTATCTTTGATACTTAACCTTCCTATTGAACCCAATATCTACGGCTTATTTCGTAATTCATTGCCATTGTACTACAAAGCGATAAACGTGGGAGACGCTCTCGTACAGAGTAAGTGAGTCAGACCGGGAATAGAAAAAGGGTTGTCATCACAAATCTATGGTGGTCGTTATCACGTAAAGTGGGCGGAAGAGAAAATTTACGAGCTAGGTCACGTGACGAAATTTATTCCTTCACATACGCGCCTGGAAGTATGGCGGAAGTGGTTGATTGTATGATTTTATGGTATAATTTAAGACCACCCTTACGGCATGAAACCGTTAAAAAAGGATTCTCGAATGTCGATGGCCCCTATAATATAAATGTATGACCTGGAAATTTTCGATCTGTTCGCACTGATATTAAAACTGTTAGCTGGAAATTTTCGATCTGTTCACACAGATATTTAAACTGTTAGCTGGAAATTAAGTGTCTGTTCTTTAAAGTCCTTCAATGTCGAGCTGGAATTTAGCGATCTGTTCTTATAAGATTTTGTGAGCCCTGGTAGCAGATAAGAACAGTTAACTCGCATAAAATCAGTCACTTGGTAATTTCATACCTGTTCTGAAAGATTTTTTACCTACTAGCTGGAAAAATATAACTGTTCTGAAGCGGTTTGTGTAAACCGCAGGTTACAGGTCGCAGGTTACAGGTTGCAGGTCACAGGTTACAGGTCACAGGTTTCAGGTCAACAAAGTGCAGACCGGAAAAAAGATAATAAGATCATAACATATACATAACATAACATCAATACGTAACGCATTAAATTACAAAAAAGTAATACATGTTATTTAGATATTATATCTAAGAAAAGTTTGAAAATCTCTCATGGATCAAAACACTACCCTCAACATAATCTCAGCAAAAGCTGAAACATCATCACACCCCAATTGCTCGACCGACAATACCAACAAATATGATACAAAACAACAAAACATTCAAACAAACAATTATACAAAGAAAAAGAAAATGGCAAGATGAAGACAAAGCCTAGAGTCAGGTGTGGTACCAAGAGTAATGACAATTGAATAGAATATCAACCTAGCGACACTTACTTACAAAAATAATGACAAAATCATAAAATATGATGCCTAACAAGACAAAAGCACGAAAAATATTTATAATACAGAATGTGATGTTGATAGTGTGAATGGATATAAAACGGCACCAATCAGAAGCTTGTGAGGTCCCTAAGAGAGTGGTTTTAGAAGGATGAAACTAATTAATCATTCAATTGTTATTTTAATGACTTAATGACAATTTTTGACAAAAATATTGACAGAATCACAAAATATCATGTCTTACAAGAGAAAAATACCAAAAATATTTAGCATACCGAATGTGATGATAACAATATGGCTGGATATAAAATTACACCAATCAGAAGCTCGTGAGTTCTCTGAGAAGGTAGTTTTAGAGCGATGTGTTTTATTATATGTAACCATCATATAACATTACAAACATTACAATATGTAATATACCTGTTATACGTATAATATAGTTTCAAATATTTTCTGGTCTGCGTTATACACGGCGCAAACTGCGAAAGATCGATAAAAGCACATGGTTAAATTTTGATGTTTGAAATGGTTTTATATGGATGAAATTGCTTGAGAATTATGTTTTTGATAGTTCTTTGTGTTTTCCAAACATTTTCCTCTGCGATGACATTGATTAGAGTCAACCTGTCATCACTGACCTGTAACCTGTAACCTGTGACCTGTAACCTGCGGTTTACACAAACCGGTTCTGAAGTAAAAATTTCTCCCCTGGAAAATGAGGAACTGTTCTTAATTTCGGGAAAATCCTTCCAGCTGGCAAATAAGAACAGATATTTGCAAATTTTAGGTCGGTGGCTGCTTCTGTCAAAGGTGTGGCAACTTTCTCTAGTAGAAAGTATACTTCTTTTCTCATTGTAATTTTAGTTTCTTTGGCTGGTTCTGTGGTTTTTACGTTTTAGTTTATTTTATATTATTGCGCGCGTTTTATACTTTCAATAAACACATCTTTTTACTATCTTTTATCTGTGGTGGTGTCTAATTAACACTGCTTGGCCTACCTACACAACCCTATTTCTATCATATTTTCACAAATGGCCGAAATCCTGTGTAGGTCGAAAACTGAGGAACAGATAATGTGTTTTCTTGAAACATTTTTTGACTCATATTGAGTTACTTTCTTCCTTAAAGTCATCTTAGATCACTAGTTTTACATTGACATATTTTCCTTTTCTACTCCAACCTGATTGATTTTCTGTGAATGTTCATTCTAGATTTTTGTCTTTATTGTTTCCATTTTGAGTAGTTGAAGGTTTTATACTTGTCGAACTGGGTTCTGGGCCTACTTTTTGAGAATTTGTGTTTTTTGATACTTGTATTTTGTCGTTTGTCTTGTTCTTGTCTGTTGTTTACCCTTTTTTGTTTCTTTGTATTTGTGTGGGAGTTTTTGTTCATTTTACTATGTTTGTTAGTTAGTTTGGACTGCGGGTCGGTTCAGGGTTATGGAATCTGGGGGAGGCTGAGTGTTGGACGTCCTTAAAACATGTTTAAAGGGGACGTCTGCCCAAATTTTTGTCACACATTTTTTGTTACATTTAGAAAATTTAGAACAAGACGATCAAAACGAGCTATATATTATTGAAAGTTTTTTTCTCAATGCGTAATAATAGACGTTTGAAAATTTCCCTTCTTTTTAAATCTGTGACGTAACAAATGTTACTTCTATTTTTTTAAACAACATTTGTTAAAGGAATTATACGGTGTTATATACACCCGACTCGCCTGAAACTGATGTCAGCAAAATTTTAATAAAAGAGTCCTTTCAAATTTGTAAATAAAAGGAAGAAAAAAATCTTGCTCCACATTTTTCTTTATTCATTACAAAAGATTCTATTTATTTCAATCTGCTGAATCAACATACATTATAACTATGTAAAAGGTCAATGGCTTTAAACAAGATTTTCAGTAAAAAGAGAGAGATTTCATAATTATTAAACAGAAAATCGATCTGCTTTCTTTCCTTCAGAAAATTTTATCTGTTCATTAGTTTTATCTAGTTTATCTATACTTGGCTGAAATACGATCTCTTCGGAGTATAGAATTAGTGCCTTGGAAAATGGAGGATCTCTGTTCTAGAAATCGCTGGCGAAAAAGAGCAGATATTTGTGAGTTATTCGGAGAAATTTGTTATTAAAAGAAAGAGGAGGGGAACATTATCTACGTCACAAATTTACTCTCCTTCGTTTATTTTCTCCATCGTAGAGTCAAAACAATAGAAATTAAAATTTGAATAACTCAGCCAAAAAAAAAGATTTTTTGTTCGTTCTTTTTGCAATCACTTTTTTTTCATTGTAGGTATCTTCTCTAAAAACATGGTAAAAATGATATCCCAAAGCTGTCCCCTTTATATATAATATGTGGGCGAAACAACCATAAAGCTAAGTAGTAGAATGAATATCCATAGAACAGCAAAAACTGGATGCGAACACATTATAAAACATTTCAAAGAAGCATGTCCTGGTGCTTCTTTTTCTATTCAAGTTATTGAATTGTTTGATGGAAACGGATATATCGGTAAAAAAGTTTGTCCTATTGCAAGAAAAGGGCGAGTAGATAGAGAAGATTTTTGGATGAAAGAATTGCGAACTATTTATCCCTATGGTCTAAATGAAAGGGCCAGAGGACATGTCAAAGACCTTCCAGTTGGTAAATTATTTTAAAAAATAGCTAGAACTGTTCCACGTACTTTTCATAGCCGGAATAACAGAAATAATCATGACATCGTTACTTCACATGAAAATTTCTCTCATTCCTTTTGATGACGATGCTTTCTATCAATTGCGTGTCACTTTAAATCGATTGAAAAAGTCAACTGATAAGTTTCATAAACATGTTACTCTTAGGTGCCAAATAAACGGCACAAAAATTTTCCAACCCCCCGGACCTTATTAGGACCCCCCCCCCGCTTGTTAATTTTTCAACCCCCCTGGACCTTATTAGGACCCCCCGTTTATTAATTTTTAAGAATATTTTCAGTTGGCTAAAAGAAGTCGGCTTATTTTGCTCCAAAAAGCCTGATTTTAGCATATATTTACCTTATTTTTGGGTTTGCATAAGTACAATTTCCAACCCCCCGGCAATTAGGTCCCCCCTGTTTATTGAAATTTCGAAAATTTTCCAACCCCCCCCCCCCGTTTATTTGGCACCTAAGAGTATCACTGGTGATTTGCATGTTGTCGAGAATGACAAACTCAGAAAACTTTTAGCCAAGGGTCCCAACTAGAGAGAACCTAGAACTATAAATTTTGATAGAGCCTTGGAAGAGATTCTTCGAAGCCTGGATGATTGTATAACTAACATTGAAGCAAAATCTGGTATAAAAAAGTCAACCTTGAATGAGTGGAAAGAAGCAATTATGTCAAAAGTAAGAGATACAATCAACATTTGGATAAAGTTTTCAAAACTAGTTCTGTGCTTAAAGATCAAAATGTACAGCAATATCTTGAATCCTTCCATCGTAAATACGTCATAGTGGCGATTGATAAAGCTTCCAAAAACTTTGCCTTTATTTGTAAGAAGTTCTATGTCGCCAAACTCATTGCTGAGGTTTCAGGCAATAATACATACTTGCCTAGTGACATAGACTTCAATACCATCATCAATACGAATGAGGAAATGTGTAAGCGCTTTGGTTTAGGATTGATAGAAAAAATGAAAACTCTTCCCATCATGTATTAGATGTCAAAAATGCATAAAAATCCTATTGGTTTCAGATTTATTGTAGCCTCTAAAACTTGTAGCACCAAACCGTTGACCGCAGTTGTTTCAAATGTTTTTAAATTTCTTTACAAACATGTTGAAAGTTTTAACAGACAATCAAGATTCTTTTCTGGGTTTAGCAAATTTTAGGTGGTTCAAAATTCTTCACTGGTTATTGAACATCTAAATCGGATAAATGCTAGGAAAAAAGCACAAATAATTTCTACCTTCGATTTTGCTACACTTTATACCACTCTGCCTCATGAATTACTTGTAAAAACTTTGACAGATATCATTAATTTCGTTTTTGATGGGGCCTGTCGCAATTAACTTGGATTTTCTGCAAATTCAGTCTATTGGACAGCAAAAGGAAAAGATAACAGATTTTTTACCAACATTTCCTTATCAGAGTGTGTTGAATTTTAATCAAGAATTGCTATTTCAAAGTTGGTAATCATGTACTCAGACAAAACATCGGTATCCCGATGGGAATAGATCCAGCTCCATTTTGGGCTAACCTTTTTCTTTATTATTACAAATCTAATTATGTACAAAATTTGTTATCTACTAGTTCTCCTAGAGCATACAATTTTCATTCAGTTGGTAGATTTATTGATGACCTTTGCGCTATTAATGATAGAGATGATTTTTTCTCATATTATAATGTTATATATTCTGAGGTCCTACGCATACTCTTCTTTTTGAAGATAATCTGCCCAGAATTTCAGAACTTTTCAAGCGCATGCTCAATCAGGGAGCTGAAAGATCTTTCTTGCGAAAACAAATTGTAAAGTGTTTTGATAGATTTCCAGAGACTTTAATGAAATACGGAGAATCTTTAAATGGTTTTTTAGCGCAACTGCATTTTTTAAAAATTGAAACATTTTTTTTATCTATATATTAATAGTGGTAGTCTGTATGTGTGTTTGTCTGTGTTTTCGCTTTGTTTGTGTTTTAAAATTATGACTTTTAGTCTCTTGCTCCACAAATTTGTTTTATTGGATTCGCGCCATTTGCAAAAGATCGGATAGAGCTTGGTTTAGACTTTATTAAGCCTTTGTTTTGAAATTTAAGGCCCATCTACATTTAGTAATTTTAACTTCTGCCCAGACTTGCCTTTTTCTCTCTTCTTTTGTTTTAAATGTTTTCGAATGTATTTAACGATCGTATTTATTAATGACATTCGAATTCTTTTCAAAACAAAACAATTTCATTTCATAGAAAAGAATATTTAAAAAGTAAATCAAAACATAAAAAGGTTTGTGGACAACAACAGCATTCAAAGGGCGATATAAAGCATAAGAAAAAATTAGTTCACTTCTTTTTTCTTATAAAAATATTCAAGCCGTCGTTACCATTGAGTTTAAAGCCCGAAGAGCTAAAGTTCAATCTCTAACCTTTCTCAGGCAAGAAAAAGTGCAGCCTTAAAAAATGCGCCGTATTTTTGACGACAGATTGAATCTAGCAATACACCGTTTAGGAGTCTCGCCATTTCACGGTACTCCATTGCAGAGGCCCGGTAAAAATGGTAGGTAAAAATGCGCACTTTAGTACTGTGAAAGGTTAGAGGAATGTAAACATTGTGAATTTTTGTCTCTCCTTTAAAGAGAATGATTTAGATATTTGAACATGATATCAATGATAATTTTATAAGTCTCTCCTGAAAATTTCACAAAAATTCATCAAGAGGAAAAGAAGTTATGATTAAAAGGAGTTCTTTACCTACCGTTTTTCTGCTATGTTTCCTTATGAGAACCAGATGTTTACCTACCGTTTTTTTACGGAGGAGAGTGAATTTTCCGTGATCGCTAAAATCAAAACAATGGAAAATTGGATTGACGCGTGCGCAGTCGACACTCCTAAACGGTGTATTCCTTTGTTTACGATTGATATTTTTTTCGAAATTTAGAGGTAAATTTTAGTATTAATCTGTTATTTGTGTAAAAACCAGGCGAGCCGCTCAAGGCTGCGCAACTTTGGTAGGATTTGTTGGCTTCAAATCTTACCAAGGAGATTGACTTCTAGCCTTTCGGGCTTATACTTCATTGGTCGTTACTGTAAAAAGTGTGCACGCCATTTTTTATGTTTAAATTCGAAAAGTTTTGACAAGGGTTTAAAAAAGCAACTTAAAATTTTATATTTTTTCGATCTGATAAAAACAAAAAGTTGCACTATTCTTTTTGACCTTCCCGCTTTTTCCTGAAAAATTGTCATTTAATCTGGACGGCATATTTAAAGCGAGCGAAGCGAGAAAAATAACTACCTGTAGAGTCGTTTCAAACGACACTGGTACAGTAAACGATGCTCTTTCTGATAACTTTTGACTTAAACAAAAAATTATGTCTCGGGAGGGGGGCAGTAAACGATCCAAATATGGTTAAAAGATAAGACACCCGGGGAAGGTTAGAGTTAAACGTTGTACAGATATAGATATATATTTTCACCGTGCAAGATCATAAAGAATTTACAACTGACTTGCTAAACTATGGCTATAAACTGTATTACATTTAAAATATATCATCATTGATATAGCTATAAATTTTATGTGAGGTTTTTCAATTATTTGTAAATATATGATTGTAAATCATAATTATATCTTTTTGATACAAAAGAGAAAAAGCTATAATAAAAACTAATGTACATTACTACTACTACTATTGACTAAACTTTTATGATCAGTTTTTAATAGAGGAGCTCAATAATGGTTTGGTATTAGATACGATAGGAAAACTAAGAAAATTAGATAAACTAGTAAAAACCTTAGCAACCTTGAAAAAAAGAATGTAGTGCCATAAAATCATTATTGGAGAGGAGTTTAGGTTAAATAGTAAGATTATACAGTGCTTAGTTTTGTTTAATAGAAACAAAAAAAAGTACAGATAACAGAAAAGGAAGAAAATAATTAAAAAAGAATAAAAACAAAAACAAATGTATATATAACAATAAGGGAGAGGGAAACTGGTGGAGTTAGACAGAGCTGGTTAAATTAGAGGGTGTCATATAATTGGGGAATAATTCAAAATAAGAAAAAAAAGGAAAAAAAGGTAATAGTGATAATAACAATGATAATAAAAATAATAATATATACATCTACAAAGAAACCTTGGGAGTCAGGGAAGGGATTTAACTTGAGGCAAGTTTAGTGAGAAGGTAAGCATGAAGGTGGGCCTTGAAAGTGGATTTGCTGGTAATTTGGTCAAGGGAAGGTAGATGGGGGTGGATTTCATTTCAGTCTTTGGTGATAAGATTAGCTATGTTGTGCGATCCATACATTACCGTCTTTGTTCTGGTGATTGACAATTGCTTGTTTCTTGTGACATGGGGAGCATTATTACCTATGGGAGAGAGGAAGGTGGAAAAGTACTTTGGGGCTCTGTTTTTGTGAAAATCATATGCAAATAGACAGTTTTTTTCTTTCATGTCGTACCTAATGGGCAAGATTCTGCTATTTACATATAAAGGCTTGGCAGAATCCTGAGGGCCTTTAAAATGGATAATCCTGAGTGCCTTATTTTGGAGTTTTTCCAGCTTGTCTAATGAGGCAATCTTGACATGACCAAGAGATTGGATAAAGTAGCTGATATGAGATTCAAAAAGGGCATAGTAAACAGATAAAAGAGTTTTGTAGTCTACATAGTGTCGAAGTTTACTGAGCATACCAACTGCTCTTGAAAGCTTGAGGGCAGTCTTGGAAATTTGGGAATCCCAGTCAAGATTTTCATCAATGATGACACCTAAGTAACTTACCGTTTTTGATAGCTCCAGTTTTTGGCCACTCAATCTAAAATTCAGGTTTTTCGTAATTGTCTTGAACTTGGATTTGAAAAGAATTATTTCTGTTTTTGATGCATTCAGGCAGATTTTGTTTGCTCTGAGCCAGTGGACCAGGTGTGTGAGATCCTTATTAATTATGTTGTTTAGGGTTTTCAGTGACTTGTGGCTGTAAACCAGGCTAGTGTCATCAGCAAAGTGTATAGTTGAGCAGTGGTCTATAGCTTTGTTCAAATCGTTAATGTAAATAATGAAGAAAAGAGGACCAAGCACAGATCCTTGTGGGACACCATGTTTTTGTTCAATTTGACTTGAAAGAGTGTTTTGGATGAGAGTACCATGAGTTCTATTACTGAGATAGGACAAAATTAATTCAAAAGGTTTGCCTCTGACACCATAGTGACGAAGTTTGTGAAGAAGGATACTGTGTTCCACAGTATCAAACGCTTTTTTAAGATCAATAAAAATTCCTGCAGCAAATTCTTTGTTATCAAGGGCTTCTCTCACTAGTTCAGTGAGAGCAATTATTGCATGGTTTGTGCTGTGACGCTCTCTGAATCCAAATTGGTTTTTGAAGATAATGTCGTGTTGGGTAAAAAATTCAGAGAGTCTGAAGTGAATAAGTTTCTCAAAAATTTTGTTGATATTGGATAACAGAGAAATGGGTCGGTAGTTACCGATCTCTAATTTAGAGGCTTTCTTGTGCAGAGGTTTGATAGAGGCTTTTTTCAAACAGTCAGGATAAGTTCCAGACTGGAGGCATTCATTGAAGATGTCAGCAAGAATGATGGATGCCCTAGGACTAATGAGTTTTAGGAAAAACGTGGGAATACTCGATGGACCGTTTGCCTTTTTCTCGTCGAGTTCATTGATTAATTTATTGATGACATCAGGAGATGTGGGGTGAAAAAACACAGAATCAGGGTTAGGCGCACCAAGATAGTCATTGAAGACTTTATCCGTAGGTGGAATTTCAGCTTTGGTCTTGTCAGCAATAGAACCATAGTACTCATTGAAAGCTTCAGCAATTTCTTCATTTTTGCATAATTTTTTTTGGTTTTGGATGATAAGTTTTGGACTCAAGTCAGATTTAGATTTGCTGTTGGTCACTTCATGGATGGCACCCCAGACAAGTTTCAAATTGGTTTTATGGTCATTGAAATATTTTTTGTAATATTCAGCTTTACTTTGTCTCATTATTTTCAGAAGAAGATTTTTGTATTTTTTATAAGCCTTGTGTTTTTCTTGCTTTAAGGCAGGTGTTTTGGATCTAAAGTATTTTTTTTTGGAGGATATCTCTTGTGTTAATAGACTTCAGTATGCCTGCAGTTATCTAAGGTTTTCGAGCTTTTGTATATTTGTTTTTAAAAGATTTCATTGGTGCATGTCTGTCAATTACTTCTGTTGTTTGATTGATAAAGATGTTGAGTTTCTCACCAGGTGTTTTTTCCCAAGAGATAACTGAGAACTCATGAAACAAATTGTTTCGATCAAATTTTCTGAAATCTCTTTTAAAGATTTTAGCTTTTTGATTTTGTTTGGTTTTGACATTCCAGTTAAGAATAGCATACTGAGGTAGATGGTCCGAAATTGAGGTAATCAAGTTTCCAGCCTGAACAACTTCTTTGAGACTATTGGTAAAAATGTTGTCGATAAGTGTTTTGCTGTGGGGAGTGATTCTTGTTGGTCCAGAAATAAGAGGTTTAAAGCAGTTAGAAAAGTTAGAGTTTAGAAATTTGCTTGTTTCTTCATGGGATTCATGTTTTAGTAGATCTATGTTAAAATCACCCATGATAAAGGCTTGTTTATTTTCTTTTGAGATTTTGTCTAAGAGGTTGGAGTACAAAACATTGAATTCTGAAATATCCATATTGGGATGTCGGTAGATGACCATAACAATGAAATTTTTGTTTTCATTTATTACTTCAACAGCTGTAGACTCAAGCTCCATGTCTTTGATTAATTCTAAATCAGGTCTGGGGATGTAATGAAAGTTATTTTTGATGTAGAGACGAGTGCCTCCCTTTTTTGATTTAGTTGGGGTGTCCAGTGGTATGTAATCCTCAAGATTAATAGATTTGGGGGTAGATTTTGAGAATCCAGTTTCAGAAATTCCTATAAAGTTAAATTTTGTATCACAATTTTTGATAAGAGTTCTAAGCTCGTCCTGGTGTAAATTGAGAGAAGCAATGTTCAAATGCAATAAAGAAAGAGATTGGGAGTTGTCTATGTTGAGTTCATTCAGTTCACTGAGTGTACGATAAAAAGAGGATATTTGAGTGTCACTAAACTCTTCATTTTCAAGGACCTTATCAATGTCTTTAAAGAATTGGACATTAATATTCACATCAGGGTCAAATAGGTCAAGATCAGAAGCAGACTTACCTTGGGTGAGTAGCTTGAGTTCTTCATCAGAGGACTGAAGAAATGGTATTGCTGTCTGGATGCATTTGAGGCATGACCATGTTTCATCTGATGATATGAGTTTGGTATAGTCATTGTCTGTGGTATTGTTGCATTTAATGTGTACCCAATAGGAGCAGTTGTCACACTGGATCGCACGGTGGTTCTTAGCTACTGGCTTTTTGCAAATACCACATGGGAATTTCACTGGCATGGGTTGTAAATAGATAGGTCAGAGTAGGGGGATTGGACAAAAAGTTCTTATAAGTTATAGAAAGGTTGTGGGTTTAACAAAAAAAATCAAATCAAATAATAACAATAATAAAAATAATAATAATAAAAAAAAGAGAATAGAGCAAAGTTTAAATTTAAAAGGGAAGCACAGAAAACTGTAAGGGCAATCGAATATGGCTGCAAGGAAGGCTAACTTAAAAATTCAAGTTCAAAGGAGAAGTCTACTAGAAAATAAAAAAAAAAAAACTTATGAAGGTATCAATGGCTACACAACTTTAAAGGGAGAATGTTTATCTAGAACTTTTCAATCAATTCAAATTTTGTGTTGGAGTTTTTGACCCTCCCAATGAGGGTGGCTGGATAGATTAGTCTATACTCCATGTTTTTGTTGGTATCAGACAAGAGTTTCCTTTGTTTCAGGGCGTTATTTCGCCTCTGAGTAGTTCCTTTTGAAAATTGTTGAGAAACGGAAAGATGCTCACGACCATTTTTGTTGGCTTTAATGATAGTTGACAGGATATCACTTGAGTCCTTCCAAGATAAAAATTTCACACTGATTGACGGAAATGAGTTTCGATTACGATCATTGGTCACTCTATTTTGTTTAAAGTTGCGGTGACCTCGTTCAACGGCATTCTTTATATATTCTGTTCCAAGGGTGGGACAGTGACTGTTTATGGTATTTGCTAATAGGTCTATCGTTTTGTTGGCATCGGTTTCGGATTGTGGGTCATATTTAACGTTGCGGAAAATCAGGGTGGACCGTAGTGTCCTATCAATTTGTTCTTCTTGGTGATCTTCAAGACTCACCACTTTGTTGATGAGTTGCTGGAGTTGTTTATTTACGTTTGGTTTGTTGGGTTCGGCATCAGCTTCAGGATTGGCATCATTATAACTATCAGCCCATGGATGTTTCACCTGAGCTTCAAGTTCATTTATCTTGTTATGGAGAGCTGTTATTTTTTCATCATATTCAGTTCTAAGTTCATGTATTTTGTTGTTGATATAGATCTTGAGACCATCAAGTTTGTTGTCCAAGGTATTGATGATGTCATTTTTGAAGGTTTCAAATTCCATGGTTGAATTGGTCGAAAGAGCAGAAATTAGAAGGAAAAATAAATATTGTATTGTTGTAGGTTCAGTTGAAGTACTTCTTGGTTGATTTGTTTGAGAGATTGAAGAGATAGATGGAGATTTGTTGTTAAAATTGATATTAGATTCCCTTTTCAGCTTCAGAGCATCCTCACCACTCGGCTACCATTTTGAAAAGTGGTGTGTTTGGAATAACCCGCAGTTCTGCCCCGCAATATCGAGGACGGTAAAAGTGCTGATTTACCGTCATCCTCAGCTGGTCAGGATCTAGTCAAATTAGAACCTTACCGTCTCCGTCGCTGAAAAACAATAATCTCAGAATTTGGGCGTGAGGGGGTGAGTTTTAGACCTGGATAAAATGTTCGGGGGTTTAAAGTGTGCTCGGCGATATACGTCCGGGGTAAATTTATGGTGCAAAATTGGAGCCCCGGACGTAGGTCCGGGGAAAAAGTTATTTTTTTCAGACCCCAGACATTTGCCACGGACTGTCCGGGGCATAGGCAGCGCTCTACTTGGTTGTGGGATGTGTGAATTAGCGACTCACACTAGTAAATTTGGTTAGAGAAGTTCATTCGTATTGATATACCTTAAGGGAAGAAATTTTCGCGAGAAGAAATTTTCGCGGAAGAAATTTTCGCGGAATTTAATTTCGCAAATTTGGGCGTAATTCGCGAAATTAAATTCCGCTAAACACACCAAAATTGTTAAATCGCGAAATTAAATTCTTCAAAATTCGATTTTTTTTCTTCTTCTTTTATTTTGTTGTTTTTAACCTGGTATTACCAAAAAAGATGGACACAATTGATTTTTAAGCATTATAACGTGTATTTTTTATCAAATATAAACAAATATAAGCAACTTCGTGATGCTTTAAAGTTAATCTAAGTTGATAAATTCTTCTCAATCGCGAAATTAAATTTTAAACTGGTGTAATAAGGCTAACTATATAATACAAATTTACAGAGTTAAAAATGTTTGGGTCAAATATTTACAGTTAAAAAAAAAAAAAAAAAACTAGAATAAAAATATAGTATACATACTGAGGATATTTCCTAAGCGCCAAAAATAGGGAAGTAAATGAAAGTCGCAGAGAAGACCAAAGGTGTGAACGATCCATGTTCAATCTCTAACACACGTTGGTTGTATGCTCTCTTCTTTTCCCGTTCGTTTGAATCAAAACACTTCTTGAGGTCCTGAGAGACATGTCGTTTTGCAAGTGGGTTAAAAACCCTTATGTCGAAGAATGCAGACTGACCTGTCTGCCAGAAACCTCTGGCGTGGATGTCCAAGCGTGCTTCGTCCCCAGTGATTGCACTGACTTCATGTAGATCTTCACCAGTCAGGGGATGGAGGGCGGGTTCGATTACTACATCTTTACAGATGGTTTTAAGCATCAATGCAATGGTGTTTCGAAGTTCATTGTGTCGTAATGACACAAATCCCCCCTTTTTGCATGATAGAGCATGTTGTAAATCGAACGGGCTGCCACATTCACAAAGTGTTGGTAGTCGTTTAAGTTGGTACCCATAACGAATGCGAATGAGGTCCCAGAAAAGCTCCTTGTTAAGCTCATAGCCTTCATCCGCAATTGGAAGAAGCGTTAGCCAACTTGAGGCCCCTTTGACACATGCAAGGTCATTCAGCTTAAGGAGATCTGGTGACATTTGATCTCTTAAGTTTGATAGGGCTTCATTCTGGGCTTTTCTTTTGACTGACTTTAAGCCGTGTTTGATCTTTTTCACCTCATTTGCATCATCAAGAGGGATTCTCTGGTTGATGATGTTACGAGCTAGGTGGTTTGTGAGCTTTTGTGAATTTTCATATTCACCTGTTGACATTTCAGCGAAAATTGGGATGCCCAGACCCCCAAGCTTTGGTGGTAGGGCCATCAATTTTCTCAAGTTAGTGGAGCAATTGATCCCATTTGTAATAGCAGGGATAAACTCTGTAGTGATGATGTGGTCGAGTTGTGTAAGTTGTTCTTGGATGTTTGGAATAGTGCGCATGGCATAGCAGATTTTATGTTTGTAGCCTGCTACAAAAGCAGCATATGCTGCTTGAGGTTCTGTTTTTCCAATTGCACTTAGTACCCTTATCTCCTCGACCCACTCATCAACTTTGTCTTGTACGAATGCTTTTCTAAAGGATGCATGTCCTAGTGCAGCCCCTAGATGTCTTTTACCTTCTGAGGTGATTTTGACGCCTGTTCCCTTGAAAATCTCTTTAGCTTGTGCAAGGAAAGTTTCTTTCACAACAATCCACGTTTTTCCAGCATTTGGAAAATAGCCATAGCTAGGTCCCAGCTGGCAAAGTTTGTCCCACCAGTGACGGAGACCTCTGAGTGTGCCTGCTGCTGTTATGTCATCAGCGTAGGCAGCACTCTTGGTTGTGAGATTTTCTTGCTTAGAGAACTCAACGAGTGTAAGAAGTAGTGGAATGGTGGCTATTGCATAGGTTGCCATGGCTACTGGGTCACCTTGGGTTGTGCCTTCCCTAGATTTTAATTCTCCTCCACCGGCGATGAATAAACGAGAATCAATTGAATAGCAGTTGTTCACAAACGTTGCTATCACCGGACAAATAATCTTTATGTTGTGAAGGAAGAGTTTTCGGTTGACCGAGTTAAAGGCGTTAGTAGCATCTACTAGCAGCACTGCCTCTGTAGATTCTTCATGGTCAAAAATCTGTTTCATAGCATGGACTAGTGCTTCACAACCTGCTTCGTGACCCGCACAGACTTGAAGAGAACCTACTGAAGACATAATTTCATCTTTAGTTGTAGCTGTAATTGTTTTACCAATGATTCTGCGAAGTACCTCTCCTATTCCAATGGGACGCAGTCCTGGATTTTTGTCGAGGGGAATCAGTCGGCATGCTAAAAAGGCCTCCAAGCTGTTTGGGTCATGATCAGTAATGCATAGCTTTTTACACATGTCAGCAAGTGCTGTACAGAGATCATCACTACTCTTACCAAAACTTTTCGAAGTGAGTATCCTTCGCCACCCAAATGCATCTAGACCGGATGGCCCTGACCCTCCCTTTGTCTTGGCTGCAGCTGTTCTTATTGAAGCTGCATTTATGGACTCAAACCTTACATGATGTACTTTAGTAAGTTGGTCTGCAAAAAATAAGTAAGGGTCAGGGTCTTTGGGTGGTGGATGTTTTTCTCTCAGAAGATTTAGGGTTTTCGAGTCAAGCGGAAGTATGCCATTTTGCATGTTGTCCGAAAGTAATTTCAGAGCTGAGTTGATCTCACCCTTTTTGATCAAATTACGAAATGATTTGGATAGCTCAGCAATGGTTTTTTTGCCCCCAAGAAATTTAAGTTGACTTTGAATAGTTTCACCTTCATGTACGGTAGATGTTATATCGGATGGCCAATAGTCACCTTGTTTTCTTTCCTATCTCTCATCCTATTTTTCTCTTTTCTGACTGTCTGAGTTTCTGAGACTTAGTTTCTCATTTCTGACTGAGTTTTCATACCTGTCAATCATTTGTCCATCAATTTCGACCAGTCTCATTTTCGCACCGAGTGGGATTCGAACCACCACCAAAGAAAGACCTTCAGATTCTGATGCCAGCGCTCTATCCGTTGAGCCATCGCCGCACAGCAAAACCGCTCAATTCATAACATATTATACCGAACTGGCAAAGGAGGGTAATATTATTATAATATGGGTAACAGTACCCCTTTTTTAAACCTGACTGAAATTCGAGCCGTTACTAGCAACCCTGCGGGGCCCAAAGCGCCGAGTATGCACCCGGCACAGTGACAAGCCGTTACTAGCAACCCTGACCCTACCTAACCCCCGGAAAAGTGACTATCAGCGATCCGTGGATAAAAAAATAAAATAAAAAAATGAAGGTGACTATTGGCCATCCGATATAAGAACATCCTTCATGTACAAGCTCCTCAATGTCGCCATTTTTCCATAGCAATAAGCGCCGCTCTAAGGCCAATAGATGGTCTTTAGCTTTAGAGGTTTTAGATGGCTTTTAAAGGAGTAAGCATGGCATGACCATAAGAGCTTTGAGTGAGATCAACTTTAGGGGAGAATCGTTGTTCCATTCCCCCACAAGCCTTGTCATCTCATCTATAAATTCTTTTCCTGCCTTTCCGGAGGGAAGCAGAAAAATATTTTTTTTCCAATGCACAATTTTTTCATATGCATTGTTCAAGTTTTTTTTCAAAAGTATCAGACTCATGGTTTCCCCATGTATATTTTGATGAGATTATGCCATTTGAAGAATTGTCTGCTTGCCCTTGTGGTGTGACAGGGAGTAGACAAACCGTGGACCCCCGATATGGACCACCAATATGGACCCCATTATGGACCCCCAATATGGACCACCCGAGTGGACCCCCTTGAAATGTGCGAGTGAAAACGCAAAATTGCATTATGGTCTCCATGTGATGATATTTAAACATTTTACAGACCTAATTAATTTTTTAATTATAGTTTTTTTATAATGTTTTGATGCTGAAAATCATTGAGAACATAACATATTGTTAGAATATAAAGTTTTTGTCATATTTAGATAAAATTTTGGTTTTAAAATCCTTAGATTTGCCATCTTTTTTTTTAAGTTGGTCTGTAAATTATTCACACTAAAAAGCGAGGAGATTCCATAAAAAAAATAAACAAACATTCAAACCAAAACTCGAAAGACACACAAGGAAGATCTTCAACGAAGAACCATTCCATTCCTTTTATAAACTATGAAGAATAAAGGCAAAGTCTTTAGAACTTTAATAAACAAAGGTAAGATTTTCATCTTTTTGATTTGAAGTGGCGTTCAGATAGCTTTAAACTGTTAAAGTTGAAAAGTTATAGACAAAAAAGAAATGGAACTTATCATCCCCATCACGAACTTTTTGTTCTCGACTTTAGAAACAGATGATACCCTGAACACCCCTGATGCATTTACACAAACTCACTTGTATTGAACGTGAGCTGTTTTACTGGCTGTGTGCATAAATTCTACCTGGGGTGTTAGACTCAAAGAATTTTCGTAAGCGGGGAGGGGAGGGGTATTATTTTGTTTAACGACTGCCTGGGTTAGACACTCACAGGGGAGGTACTTAGGCAAAAATGAATGGGCCATTCCAGTTTTTATTCGTTACCCCAGATGGACGACATTGAATTTCCGTAGCAAATTGCTTTCAAGAAAGTAAAGTCTGGAATTTCCATAACATAAATTTACAAAATACCTATCAAATGTCAAAACCGTAGAATTCTGTTACTGTAACCTAAAAAAATCATGGAATTCCAATACTTTAATGCAAAATTAAGTAAAATTCATGGAATTCCGATACTTTCTCTTTAAAGTTTCCAGATTGTCAATCGAACGTCAAAATTCTGGGTAATATTCGATTGGTTCGACTGGTTCGATCGTCGATCGTCTGGCTTTATTCTTGCAGCTTCCCAACATCCAAGCTCTCAAACATCACAAGCCGAATTAAATTACTTTTGATTTCCTGTAGAAATTATGCGATGAACAATCGAATCTGAATTGCGGTAATATTCGATTGAGATTCGATTGCGTTCTACAATCAAATTTCAATCAGTCGATTGCGTTCGACTGGTTCGATCGTCGATTCCGTTCGATTGAGATCGTCTGGAAGTTTGCCTGGAATTCCGTGCAAAAATTATTTAAAAAATTGATGTCATCCATACGGGAACGTGCCACTGGACATTGTTCCTTTCGTCACTTTTCTTGCTCTGACACAGGGCCAGTCTGGAAATTGCGGCTTGTGCGCCTGATATCTCCGGCGTAGATTTGAGATCTGCTGCCTTCAACTTTTTGCAGTTAAGTTGGCGCAGCTCCGGCGTAACATTTCCCTTCTTTCCAGACTGGGCACAGGGTCTACTTTTTTATCATTTTAGCATTTTTCGTTGACAATTAGTATCAGTCAGGGTCCGTTTTTCAATCTCCAGCGGCACTTCCCCGTCAGTCGTTAAGTTCAGTGCCCCCCCCCCCCAGTTAGACCAAAGGAGTTCCCCCAAATATATAGATGGGAATCCTGCCAACTGACAATACTCTTACTGAACTCAAAGTAGTGTA
The DNA here is from genome assembly GCF_902728285.1 of Clytia hemisphaerica. NCBI lineage: Eukaryota > Metazoa > Cnidaria > Hydrozoa > Leptothecata > Clytiidae > Clytia > Clytia hemisphaerica. The sequence continues at coordinate 488,460 of NW_027104019.1, forward strand.
CAGGTGACATAGCCAGACAGTGTCACTCAAATCAATCGACCAAAGTCATCTTGAGCATGGGTGACTGCCAAGACGCCCATCAGAATAGGTGCGGCATAATAAGGGCCGGCATAAAAGGGGCCGATATTGAATTAGGCAAAAAAAGGTCCTATAAGGCAATCGAAGATCAAGCGAACGTAATTGACACAATCAATCAAACATGATTATCAATTGAACCAATCGAATGCAATTAAATATTAACCAGGAATTAACAATTGGCCTGCTCCTAGATATTTGGTATGGGCGGTGGCCAATACACCCATCAGAATAGGTATTAGATATTTTAATTTTTAATTTTGTAGAAAATACTGCTTCAACAAGGAATAACCTATTCAGTTCAAGTTCAAGCACAGATTCAAGTGATAATGAATATGATTCGAAAAGTCCGAGTTCTAATGAATCGTCACAAGACAGTCAACCCAATTCACCACTTTTGTTTCCAAAATATTCATCCACGCAGGTTTCTAGGTAAGTTACACAATAGTTAATTATTATTTTAATCATCAGCGTCTTAAATAAAATGGAGCATAAATTTTAGTTTCAATTTTCCTTGTTTTTGAACACAAGGTTTTTAATACAAACACTCAATTGTGTTGTTGCCAACTTTGAGAAAGAAAATAATTTTATGGCAGTGATAATTCTCATTTTCAATTAAAGAAAACTTTCAAATGCCGATGAATGTCTGAATATTATATTTGGATGTTCAATGCTCTTCTGATAACCAGGTAGGTCCATAAAAGTATTGGTTATTTTATTTTAAGTCTTGTTGATGATGGAACTGGTTGCAGCTCAGAATTACAGTAAGTACATTTAATAATGTGTCATTTAAATTGTCATTTCGACTGTTAGAGTTGGTCATTTTTTGGCAGTGAACTTTTGCTCGTACTAAATAGTTTTTACATTATCTTTGAGTTTCTATTTCTTTAAACTTATTTGCATTAACCTTAATATAAGCAAACATCGCAAATAAGTACATTACAGTATTATTATGTCAACCCTTCAAGATGAAGGGCTATTATTGTAAGTTCAGGACCTTAATTGAAACTTGTTATCTTTTTCAGGGAGTTACAAGAGATGAAAAAGTTACTAAATAAAGGTTTATTTTCGCCAATCAACACATCAGTATCATTAAGGTATCCTCATGATATGATTTTCTGAAAAACTTTGATTATCCATATAACTTTAAGGGGAGGTTCATTGACAAAGTTTGGTTAACACATCAGCAAAGTTCTTTGAACCAAGTTTTCTAAATTTCTAGTTTTGCTGTTTTGGACTGGGTTAAAATCCTAAAAAATTTCTATTTTAAGCAATTTTGTGAAGCGAATACTGGTAATAGACCCAATGAACCTCTTTCAAGAGAGAATATACTATCATTTATGTTAACATTGGGAGTGAATAATGCCTTGAAAGATAGGAAAAAAATCCTGTTGACACCTCGGTTTTGAGGGGGTTGCATCAAATTTTGAGAGAGGGTTGCTCTAGTCTAGGGGTAATGGTCCCCTTCTGAACAACGAACCTAAATATCATGTTTGTTTCTATGCTTATAAGTGTTATACTTGTATAAGAAAACATGTAGTAAACTACTTTCTGCCATTTTACCTTAAGTGATGAGGTGGATTTTAACCAAGAATACACAACAGATAGAAATCAAGAGATCCTGCACATTCCGAGGTAAGTTTGGTGGGAACATTGTGATCTTTTGGCCAGGAAAGTGATTTATTATGGTTATCTGCAGTCATGAGATTGGTTGGATGAATAATAATTATACCGGGTGTCTGTGAAAAAACTTCCCCCTGTTTGATTCAAAATTTCGAAAAAGTGAAAAATATATTAGCTTGATTTTTTCGAAATCGTTTAGAGGAGGGTTTAACTTAAGTTAAACTAATATATGTTTTCACTTTTTCGCAATTTTGAATTAAACAGGGGGGGGGGGTTCACAGACACCTGGCATGAATTGTATTATTCATTTGAGATTTTATAACTTATTACATCTTACAGTGACAATGACAGTGATGTTGACGTTGTTAATGTGACTCAATTTGAAAGTGGCAACAATCAAAATCAACAAAGCTATAATCGTCTCACAGAAAGGTAAACAATTACATTTCTTAATATGAAAACTTAACCCCTGCTGCACCTCTTTTTAAAATTTTTCTTGACTCCCCTCCACAGTGTTATCTCATATTTTAATTCCAGAATTTTTGCTTCGTTCTTTTGTTTGCTCCTTTTTAGGATATTTTCCTTTAATGTCTATTATTTGCTCTCATTTCTAATCAACATCTAGCTTGTGTGAGTTTTTAATTTTAAGTTAATACAAAATGAAGGTCTTTCCAATATATCTTACTAACTGACCAAGTAAGCATACAAATTTATTAATATTTCAGGACAGTTGAACTTGATGAAGATCACATTTTCAATAACAGAGACGAAGATAAAGAAAACAACAATCAAGAAAGTGAAAGCTATTATCTAGATTTGAATTTAAATTTTCAATTGTGACCTTTCACTTAAACGTGTATTCGACTTTACTGAATTTGATTTCATATTAAAATAAAAGATAAACTCTCAGGGCAGAAATAGATTTTAAAACATGACTGATTATTGTTTCTAAATTTTTATTTAAGCATTCCTGCTTGTGATCCTGATCCCCAAATTAAAACTACACAACCCATCGACAACGTGACAGCATTAAAGATGATCTTCAATGCAAACCCTGATGTTGTTTCAAGTTCTCTGCCAAAGCATATTGAGAAGAATGCATATTTTTTATTGAAACTTGATTCTTCAACAGATGAGTATTACGATGGTTATAACTGGAGACAAACAAGTGGAGAATCTGTGAAGTACTACCATATTGATGAAAATGATAAAGTGGTATCAGGGAAGAACAAAAACTGGTTCAAAGTTAGTAGGATTCGTTCTAAAAATACGTCAGCTGCTGATTTTAACAGACTGATAATAACTGTTGAAAACTCATTCAAAGTGCGGTGTGAGTTTGCTGTTGTTCAATACAGGTTTGATGATAAACCACACAAAATCACGATCAAGCCTCATGGCAATTCTTCTTCAACTATACCAAACATTCCTGTAAAGAAGTCAGTATTGGAAAGGGTTACTCAAGAGGTGAGAATGCAAAAACATTCAAATAAACGTGTTCTACACAAACTTGAAAGTGAGAATGGAGGGCTGTTGGCTGAACCTGGAGATGTGCCAAGGAACGAACGCCAAATCAAATACGTTAAATCAAAAGAGAAGCGAGGAATGAATGATGTTATCGCAGATGTGCTAGTGTTACAAAAGGAAATGAGTCATTTTGTTCAAAGGGTAAGAATGTTTCCTCGTCTGTTTATTTCAATCTTGTTTGTCCCTCTTTTTTGTTATTAGCGGTATAAACTAGTTCCACGATAGAACACTATTACTAAATATATCAAGGAAATCTTTATTAAGAGTTGATAAAAAGTTGCACAAGCCACAAAACTCTTGCGTAACTAGGGGTCAAGCAATTGGTTCCAGACATCATAATGACTAAGTATAAATACTCACCACCCCTTTATAGTGAGCACATGCCCCCTTAAAGGAATTTTTGGATCAAATTTATGGGGCAATTTAAAATTTGAGGGGTGGTTTGAAGAAAAATTGGGGGTGGTTAAAGATCAAGGGGAGGGGGCTTGTGGAAATCTTTCCTCTCAAACACTTGATAGTTTGTTATGCAAAAAGCAATAAACTAATTGACATAACAAAGACTTTGAGTTGAGAAAAAAATAAAGGGTGATATTTTGCGAGGGGTTTGGTCCACACTTAGTGATGAGATTTTATCTCCCCCAAGTACCTTAGCTCCCCCCAAAAAAGTGCTGCAATTCCACCCCCTCCCCCGTTGTAACGGGGTCTGGTGCTGTGCATAAATTTGTGTGTTGCATTTTTGTTTTAATCATAATTTTATCCTTTAGGTATTTGTTGATGAAAACACGCCCACGGTTATACTATACACAAAAGAGCAAGTCGATTCTCTTGCAAAATTTTGCACTCCACCTGAAAACGTGCAATGTTCAGTATTAAACTGTGATATGACATTCAATCTTGGTGATTTTTGGGTCGTAATTACGACTTTCTCAAATTTGATGGTTTATTCCAAAAGGTATGGAAGACCTATAACTGCTATTGGCCCTGTCATGGTGTGTTACCGCAAAACCACTAAGCAGTATCGATCTTTTTTCCACGAAATGGTTGCGGAGGAGCCAAAGCTTGGAGAGCTACGTGCTTTTGGACAAGATGGAGAAAAAGCAATATTTGACGCTCACAGCAAAGAGTTCCCATTTGCCATTAGTTTCATTTGTTCCATTCATATCAAGGGTAATATGGAAGAGTATATCAAATCAACACTCCATCTGAGTGACCAGTTCTATGATGTAGTGATCGCGGATGTCTTTGGTACTGATACTCGTGAGGGGCTGTACCATGCATGCTATCGGGCTGAATTTGATGAAAATTTGGCACGGTTGAAAACTAAATGGAACAACCTCGAAACAGAAGAACGGAGATCAAAGAATGATCAGAGTCGACCTGCTTTTTTCAAATATTTCGAAAAAAACAAGAAAGAGATTGTATACAACTACTGCAGGCGATTGCTGTTAGTTCAGGCAAATGTCTACCAGCACAATCAATTTTCAACAAATTCTACAGAATCAATCAACAAGGCGATTAAAGTCTGGACAGACAATCACAAGGATGATCTTCCAGGTTTTATGGTGGCTATTCATGATTTCATCCAGCACCAGTACAGTGAAATGAAGAAGCCGCTGCTGAACAAACTTTCTGATACAATGATGGTGAATCCCGGATACCGAGAACATGTTGTGTCTGGTTATGATCAAAAATCAGGTAAAATTGCTTTCCTATCTCAATCTTTGGCATTTAACCCTATTTGTATCAGGGGGTGAAATCCACCAGGCTGGTGAAGTGCTCTGAAACTTTCTAAAAAAGGTTTTTGCAAATTTTTGTGATTATTACCACCAGGTCGGATTTTATGACTTTATAGTGAGAACATACCGTAAAATTCAACTATACAATTCCTTAAAATCTCATAATCTTAAATGTATAATCTTCCAAATTGTTTCAATCTTTGACAGATTTTAGATAGAAATGAGAGGATTTAGAAGATTTTTTTTTTTTACAGCTGACGAAAAGAATCGTGTATTGGCAAGAATTCCCTGTTCTATCCCACTCAAGGAGATCTCTGTGCCAATTATAGCAAGTGCAACAGAAGTTGTTGATCAAGAGCCAGAGTTATTTGATTTAAGTCTTTTGGAGGAACACATGTCTGGAACCATTATTCAAAATATTGAACAAAAAGCCAACCGGATCAAAGGTATTGATTTGTTTGATTATGTTGTTACATATTGTGCTCACCCCTTATATAAAGGTAGCCCGACTGGCTGAGGTTGGAATGGATTTTGGAACATTACGTCACAA